>NC_069501.1:985399778-985701699 GCF_027579735.1 Bombina bombina
CGAATTCATCTAAGACCATTACAACTGTGCATGCTCAGACAGTGGAATGGGGATTATACAGATTTGTCCCCGACGATCCAAGTAGATCAGAGGACCAGAGATTCACTCCGTTGGTGGCTGACCCTGGACAACCTGTCCCAAGGGATGAGCTTCAGAAGACCAGAGTGGGTCATTGTAACGACCGACGCCAGCCTGGTGGGCTGGGGCGCGGTCTGGAAACACCTGAAGGCTCAGGGTCTATGGTCTCGGGAAGAATCTCTTCTCCCGATAAAGATTCTGGAACTGAGAGCGATATTCAATGCTCTCAAGGCTTGGCCTCAACTAGCAAAGGCCAAATTCATAAGGTTTCAATCAGACAACATGACGACTGTTGCATATATCAACCATCAGGGGGGAACAAGGAGTTCCCTGGCGATGGAAGAAGTGACCAAAGTAATTCAATGGGCGGAGCTTCACTCCTGCCACTTGTCTGCAATCCACATCCCAGGAGTGGAAAATTGGGAAGCGGATTTTCTGAGTCGTCAGACATTTCATCCGGGGGAGTGGGAACTCCATCCGGAAATCTTTGCCCAAATAACTCAATTATGGGGCATTCCAGACATGGATCTGATGGCGTCTCGTCAGAACTTCAAGGTTCCTTGCTACGGGTCCAGATCCAGGGATCCCAAGGCGACTCTAGTAGATGCACTAGTAGCGCCCTGGACCTTCAACCTAGCTTATGTGTTCCCACCGTTTCCGCTCATTCCCAGGCTGGTAGCCAGGATCAATCAAGAGAGGGCTTCGGTGATCTTGATAGCTCCTGCGTGGCCACGCAGAACTTGGTATGCAGACCTGGTGAATATGTCATCGGCTCCACCATGGAAGCTACCTTTGAGACGGGACCTTCTTGTTCAAGGTCCGTTCGAACATCCGAATCTGGCATCACTCCAACTGACTGCTTGGAGATTGAACGCTTGATTTTATCAAAGCGTGGGTTCTCAGATTCTGTCATCGATACTCTTATTCAGGCTAGAAAGCCTGTAACTGGGAAAATTTACCATAAAGTATGGAAGAAATATATCTGTTGGTGCGAATCGAAAGGATTCCCATGGAACAGGGTAAAAATTCCTAAGATTCTATCCTTTCTACAAGAGGGTTTGGAGAAAGGATTATCTGCAAGTTCTTTGAAGGGACAGATTTCTGCTTTATCTGTTTTACTTCAGAAGACGCTTGCGGCTGTGCCAGATGTTCAGGCTTTTGTTCAGGCTCTGGTTAGAATCAAGCCTGTTTACAAACCTTTGACTCCTCCTTGGAGTCTCAATTTAGTTCTTTCAGTTCTTCAAGGGGTTCCGTTTGAACCCTTACATTCCGTAGATATTAAGTTATTATCTTGGAAAGTTTTATTTTTGGTTGCAATTTCTTCTGCTAGAAGAGTTTCAGAGTTATCTGCTCTGCAGTGTTCTCCTCCTTATCTGGTGTTCCATGCAGATAAGGTGGTTTTGCGTACTAAACCTGGTTTTCTTCCGAAAGTTGTTTCTAATAAAAATATTAACCAGGAGATAGTTGTGCCTTCTTTGTGTCCGAATCCAGTTTCAAAGAAGGAACGTTTGTTGCACAATTTGGATGTAGTTCGTGCTCTAAAATTCTATTTAGAGGCTACAAAGGATTTCAGACAAACATCTTCCTTGTTTGTTGTTTATTCTGGTAAAAGGAGAGGTCAAAAAGCAACTTCTACCTCTCTCTCTTTTTGGCTTAAAAGCATCATCAGATTGGCTTATGAGACTGCCGGACGGCAGCCTCCTGAAAGAATCACAGCTCATTCCACTAGGGCTGTGGCTTCCACATGGGCCTTCAAGAACGAGGCTTCTGTTGATCAGATATGTAAGGCAGCGACTTGGTCTTCACTGCACACTTTTACCAAATTTTACAAATTTGATACTTTTGCTTCTTCTGAGGCTATTTTTGGGAGAAAGGTTTTGCAAGCCGTGGTGCCTTCCATCTAGGTGACCTGATTTGCTCCCTCCCATCATCCGTGTCCTAAAGCTTTGGTATTGGTTCCCACAAGTAAGGATGACGCCGTGGACCGGACACACCTATGTTGGAGAAAACAGAATTTATGTTTAACTGATAAATTACTTTCTCCAACGGTGTGTCCGGTCCACGGCCCGCCCTGGTTTTTTAATCAGGTCTGATGATTTAATTTCTCTAACTACAGTCACCACGGTATCATATGATTTCTCCTATGCAAATATTCCTCCTTTACGTCGGTCGAATGACTGGGGAAGGCGGAGCCTAGGAGGGATCATGTGACCAGCTTTGCTGGGCTCTTTGCCATTTCCTGTTGGGGAAGAGAATATCCCACAAGTAAGGATGACGCCGTGGACCGGACACACCGTTGGAGAAAGTAATTTATCAGGTAAACATAAATTCTGTTTTTTTTACATTGGTTGGATTGTCATGCAATAATCTGGCACATTGCCCCTACCGATATCAGGCTCTGGATTCACCACTGCTGGTATTACAAGCTGAAAGTAAAAAATATTTTTTTTTTGTTTAAATTACATTTTTGTAACCATATCAAGCTGTTGTGCATGGTATATAGCTGCCCATAGACACCTTTAGACATAGTTATTATGCAAATGCAAAAATACTGTTGTTTAAAAAAAAAATGTGTTTATCTTTGTTGCCACTACCAGCTTTTTTGTATGAGGGATCCCCTGGCAACAGCAAATCTAATATGCCAATATTAATCTGTGGCTCCGCCGACATATATTGGGTAACTGTGGCTTGATGTTTTTTGCATACAGAATGTCCATTAAGTTTAAGCCTAGTAAGAATTAATGGATAAAGTACTGTATATAAGGGGTAAAAGAATAGTTTAACATACATAAGTAAATACAAAAGGCTTTAAAAGGGCACACCCTTGGTGCATAATGTTATAGTCAGTAGCTTGCCAAACATCTGGCACACTGCAAAAAAAATTATTTTTAAGGAAAATACATTTTGGATATTCCCTATTTTGTCTAAAATCACTATCTCACACATGGAAAACAAAATGAAAGATGACAATACAATTGCTGTAATGAAAGTTTCAATAGAAAATGTAAAACCTAGAATGGCTTAGCTCACAAAAGATGCTCTAGTCTGAACTTTTCTATTTAAATAGTATTATTGTTTATTTTATTTACCTTTTATTCTATAATTACAGCACAAGAAATGTATTTTAGTATCTTGCACTTGGCATCTGATTAATATATGAACACAGTTTATGTTAAAATCACAAAAATTTAACCTATCTCTTTGAAGAGAGATAATCAGACCTTAAGAAGCCAGCTAGGTGTCTGTCATATATACTACCCCTCTATTAGTGCATTTGTGGTAATCTCTATCCCTTTAAGTATCATATAGTAGAAAATGGCAACACCTATTTAAGGAGGGACTTAAGCATTCTTCAATTGCTTGTTAATTGCAAAAGTATTGTGAGACTTACTGAAACCAGTTTTACCATACTCCTAACAAAAACCTCTTTTACATAAAACTCAACTTATCCAACAAGAACCTGAAGGGAGACAATAATATATCTTCTCTGTCAAGCCACATTCGAGGATAAGTCCTTTTACTCACTCGCTCTTTAATCCAATCTAAGTACCAGTTCGAGCGGCTCTCACTATCATACACACAGCCCGCTGACGTCATCAGCCTAACAGCGCGTGGAACCGGAAGTCTGGAAACGCTACACGCGAACACACAGCTCTCAGCAAGTATCGCTGTTCCAGCGCCTCACCTGTGACTGAGTACTTCAGCTTCGGAACTCCTGGTTTATCACTACCGGATTGAACACTCCACGCAAGTAAACCGTATATATTCGTTAGATGATTGTATTGAAACAAGTGACACATTTATACTAAACTGCCTGTTTGAACTGTTGATACAAACTAACATCTGATCTTATTCGGTTATATTTAAAACCTCATTAATCTAGCCTGATTACATCTGTTTGTATAAAGTGGGAGACTTTCATGTATACATTTATCATCTATTGCCATAAAATAAATACTGCTCCTTTGAACTCTCTCTGCACCTCACTTCAAAGTGAAAGTTATATGATAAACCGGTACTAAACCCCAACGCTGAAGGCATACCTACAAAATATTCTCTGACCTATTCACCTTAGTGAGAATCATTTGTCCAAGTGTATATTAACCTGAACACTTGTGATAATTTAACTCACTCCAATCCTTACTAACCTAACTTGTTATTCCTTAGAGGTATCAGTTTACATCTCCCATTGAAAACTGTATAAGAAGGAATAACTACAAATAAATATATACTTCCTAAGAGGTTATTAGGGATATTGCAGTGTCATATGTGATTGTGATATACTGTTTCATAGCAAGCCACTATCCTGACACCCAGAGACAAACAGAATACACTTTTTAATAATGTTTAATACATACACTCCAAATGGGCCGAATTAGCACAAGACTCCTTGGGTTCTACTTTACTTACTTCAATTCAAGTGGTTTCTCATGTAACTTTCTGCATCCTGGAGGGAGTCACATATTAAGCTTTTGCATATGTCTTACTTTACTCCAAAAAAAGGATTTCAGGGTCAGAATGCTAATTATATTAGATGTCCAAAATGCTCTTTTCCATCGGCTAACCTTTTGCATATGATATGGGAGTGCCCAAAAATAAAAAAAAATCTGGTTGAAGATACAATATTGGCTAGTTAACACGGTAGGTGTTCCCTCCTTGTCTCTATCACCATTAAAAGTAGTCTTTTTGGTTCATAACAAGGGGCTGTCTTCCAATAATATTAAAATTATTAATTTGATTATTCTAGCTGTTAGATACTTGATCCTAAAGAAATGGAAAACTAAAGCAACTCCAAGTATAACAGAAGTTAAAAACTGTTTGAAGAAACAGTGTATTATCGAACAGGTGGATACTAATCTACAAAGTGATGAAGATGTGAAGAGTTTTTTCTTAAAGGGGTCTCAGTTTATAAAAATTCTCTCTAATAGTTAGATTGAATATTTAATATACCCTTTCAGAAATACGGAACTAATCCTTTTGGGGTTATGGTAACCGATTATAAAATTTTTTATTTTTTTATTTTTTTGGTTGTGTTATCTATTATAAAAGGATATCTATCTTGGGACAAGGAAGTCATCAGGGTAATCTAAAATATTAGAGTAGGTGTAATGTTGTTAGGATGTTGTTTCTCAACTTTTGGGGAATCAAGTTATGGTTGATAAAACTGGATGTGTAAACAACCCCCAAGTGTGTAAATATGAAAATAATGTCCCTTTTTTTTCTTTTGTATCCTGAATTGAAATATCAATAAAATAAATACATATATAAAAAAAAACATTATTAAAAAGTGTATTGTGTTTGTCTCTGGGTGTCAGGGATCAGGATAGTGGCTTGCTTTGATGGCTGGCTACTTGTCAGAACCTGTCTCTAACAAATCAAATGAGGAGGTGTCTCTCAGGTGATACAGTGAATGAATTAACTGAAACACAATTGCAGACCTTTAACAAAAGAATGGTTTTGTTTCACCAAGTTGTAAGTAGTCCATATAGTGAGATGAACTCCTATTATTTAGTGATGATTAGTAAAAGTTGAGCAGATAAGAATTTTGTATTACATATACAATTCTTAGACGTACTATCACAGTATGTGCGTGGGGAAAATGAGCCAAGGTAATTATACTGCTGAGACTGTGATTTAAATATAGCCACAGTTCATATCAGGCAGAGTCTTTGAAAGTCAATATGTGAAAACTTAAAAGCTATTTACAATCTTTTGCTGTGTTGTAGCAGTTTTGATACGGCCAGAATATCAGTGTAAGGTAATTTTACCTGGTGAGCTAATTCAGCAGCTTCTGTGAGCCGATAGTCCTCTCCGTGTAAACGCTGACAGCCGTCTTCGGTAGCTACCGGAAGTGACGTCAGCGAAGGTGAATCCCAGTCTGCGGCGTCTGTGGATACACACAGGGTAAGGCTGCTTCGGTAGTCCGTGAAACCCTGTATCCAATAAGGTGTTAACAAATGTAACGATAACTTGTCACAATATTCACACAGCATGAACTGTAAGTATCGCAGGGAGAAGGTTGAATCCTATGAAATAGAGCAAAACAACACTCTATTTATTTGTAAATCCAAGGCTTGAGCAATAACGAAGTGTTCACTTCCAAAATACTAAGCACAGTGTGAGAAGTGCGCCAAAGTTAAATAAGGGGAGGTATCCAATAAGGAGAAAGTGAGGATTTAAAGCAACAGTAATGTGAGTCCTTACACTACTTTAGTGTCAGACAGTGGGCTCTATTTAACAAGCTCCATATGGAGCTTGATGGCCCCTGTTTCTGGTGAGTCTGAAGACTCGCCAGAAACAGCAGTTATGAAGCAGTGGTCACAAAGACCGCTGCTCCATAACCTGTCCGCTTGCTCTGAGCAGGCGGACAGACATCGCCACAATACAACCCGATCGAGTACGATCAGGTTGATTGACACCCCCCTGCTGGTGGCCCATTGGCCGCGAGTCTGCAGGGGGCGGCGTTGCACCAGCAGCTCTTGTGAGCTGCTGGTGCAATGCTGAATACGGCGAGCATATTGCTCGCCGTATTCAGCGAGGTCTGGCAGACCTGATCCACAGTGTCGGATCAGGTCCGCCAGACCTTGATAAATATAGGCCAGTGTGTGTATTAAACATTATTAAAAAGTGTATTCTGTTTGTCTATGGGTGTCAGGATAGTGGCTTGCTATGATGGCTGACTACTTTAGTGTCAGACAGTGTGTGTATTAAAATTATTAAAAAGTGTATTCTGACACTAAAGTAGCCAGCTATCATAGCAAGCCACTATCCTGATTCCTGACACCCAGAGACAAACAGAATACACTTTTTAATAATGTTTAATACACACACTGTCTGACACTAAAGCAAAAGAGTTAAAAGGGGCTGTATCCAGCTGTACACTGCAGGAGCACACAAAAAAGAATCTGTTAATAAACAGAAACTTATTTATTGCTGACCTCTGCCCTGAGTAAGTGCCCTCTTACCTCCGTTTGATTTGTATGTTCTACTATAGCTGCACGTAGTGAGCTGCCCCCTGAACTGAACGGATGGCAGAACCACGGGCCGGGAGAAGGGGGAGAGAAGTCAGTGAGGGGGGCAGCAGCAGGACAGGGAGGGTAATTGCAAGCAAGGCTTAGATTTCAGGGAAAGACTAGTGCTATCGTACAGCACAGCACGCTGCTTACTTTCCATCTGTCTGTTCTGAATTCTTTCTCTCCCCTCGCCCAGAAACACAGATCTGCAATTAAAGGTAAAGAGAAAAAAAGAAACTGCTTGTTGAACTGTTTACTGCGGGTGTCAGCAATATAATGAGGGCTGGCACACTGTAAACAGTTCAACAAGCAGTTTCTTTTTTTTTTCTTTACCTTAAATTGCAGATCTGTGTTTCTAGGACAAGGGGAGAGAAAGTATTCAGAACAGACAGATGGAAAGTAAGCAGCATGCTGTGCTGTACGATAGCACTAGTTTTCCCTGAAATCTGAGCCTTTCTAGCACTTACCCTCCCTGTGCTGCTGCTGCCCCCTCACTGACTTCTCTCCCCCTTCTCCCGGCCCGTGGTTCTGTCATCCGTTCAGTTCAGGGGGCAGCTCACTACGTGCAGCTATAGTAGAACATACAAATCAAACAGGAATGTCCAGAAAGTTACTGAGGAAAGCCACTACTGAGGTTGGCTTCATGTGTCCAAAGGGCTGGACCTCTGTAGTGAAGGGGCTGCCCACTCAGAGGCAGCAACATTGAGCTGATGAGGTTGCCATGGTGTTCCATGCGGTTCATCAGTCTGGGAGTTGGTCATGTTCCAGGATTTGAGAAGGGCCAGTCTTTGGTTGACATTCTGGATGGTAAAGGTTTGATTATCCTTGAAGACCAGTAGTTTAATCGGGTAGCCCCACCTGTACCTGATGTTCCTCTTCCTCAAAGTCATAGTAATGTCAGAAAATGTTCTTCTCTGTGTCCGAGCAGAAAGGTCTGGGAATATTTGAAGGTTTAAACTTTTTTCTGGCAGTGCGGGTTTTTGAAAGTGTGCTCTCTGTATCCTCTCTTTATAGGTAAAATAATGGAGACGGACAATAACATCACTAGGTTGATCATCTGAAAGACATTTAGGTCTCAGTGAGCGATGAGCTCGGTCTAGCAAGTTTTCTGATTCTGAGGTAATTGGAGCTAGCTGCTGGAAGTGCTCCTTGAGGAAGGACTGAAGGTCTGTTGAGGAGACAGACTCCAGCACACCCCGGATCCTGAGGTTGTTGCACCGGGATCTGTCCTCTATGTCTGCTATCTTATCCTCTACAGAGTCCAGATATTCTGAAAGATGTTGGGTGTATGTTAGACAGTTAGATTGCTCTGTGGCTAGCGTAGGGAGATTTTAATTTAAGTCCTCCTCCGTTGGTTTTCACTGATGTTCAGGCACTGTAGGGAGTTACGGCGTGATGGGGGTGACACCATCAGAGGAGATTAATTTCTTCTTGATTTTGTCACGGACCACCAACATCTTCTCGTGGACCACCAGCGACCCCTGCTTTAGACGAACAAGCAGTTAAAACACAAGAGACTTTAGGTGTAGTAAATTTAATACTCAGCTAAAGTGGGCAAAATTAAAATAACTTATTAGAAGTAAGTGATATAAAAGCATAACAAATATATCACAGTGTAGACCAGTACTCTGTGTATCTTCCCGCCATTGCATATATGCTCTTCTGTTTTGTTTTGTGCTGTAGCTGTGTGTTAGTCCATAAAAACTCCTAATTCCAAAGAAGTGGCAGCATATAGAGTTTATTCATAAAAAAAATCGTCAGGAAAATCTTAATGTTACATAAGTCCAAAAATTTCTTAAGTCGAGATATTAAGGCTATGAATTCTTTGAAATTTAGGGTCTCGATCACATATGCGCCATCGCCAGCAAAAGCCGGCATCGGCTATTTTTAGACAGATATAGCGATCACATATATACGGCACGTATATTTTACTTGACGCCCGCTGTTTTTACTCCCATAAACTAACATAGAACCGGCATTGCAAGTCGGTATAACATATTCAGCACAAGGACATTTTACTCCATATTCACCTCGCGACACATAGGCAGGCAAGTATATGAGCCCTGTAACTCCCTGGAAGTCTTAACAAACACCTAACACATGAGCAATATGTACCTATCAACCGCCATCCAACCACCGCAATAACTAATAATTGTATTAACCTCTAATCCGCCAACCCCCAAATCGCAAAGTATCTAATTACATTATTAACCCCTAATCTGCCAACCCCACACAACGCAATCTACCTATTAACACTATTAACCCCTAATCCGCAAACCCCCACAACACAATCTACCTATTAAAACTATTAACCCCTAATCTGCCAACCCCCCAACGTAATCTACCTAATTGACCTATTAACCCCTAAACCGCCATCCCCCACAAAACAAAGTATTAATCTAATCACTAAGCACCCTAACCTAACACCCCCTAAATTAACCCCAATTAACTACAATTACATAAAATTAAAGACTACCTTTAAAAATTAATACAAAATTATAAAAAATAAAAAATCCTATCTTTACGTAAAAAAACCTGTTAACATTAAAAAAATAACTAAGGGGGATGCTTCCGGGCGGCGGCCATGATGTTCGCTTATTTTAGAGGCTGAGGAGTTGGGCTTATATTTCTGCTGCATATAACTCAACTATGGCGCCATATATGACCATGTGTGATATAATCTACAAATACAGATTCTGCTTAACACTTAGACCTAATTTGATACGCCAACCTTAGTCCTAAGGTACCGGAACGAGGAGGTATGCAGTAGCGGCCTAGAAAGAGCCAGACCTTCATCTAACCCCCCCGGATGATCCCGGGTTTAACAGCTTATAAAGCTGTCTTTTTATATCTTTACCGACAGTGTAAACATGGCACTCAAATGGCAACCCCTAGAAGAAGCAATTTGTAGCCTACTGGAAGAGCATTACCATAAACTATCCCGCCTGATCTCTAACAGCTTTAACATGCAATTGCATTACAATACCGCTGATGAAGAAGATCAACAGCTTATGGAGTCCCAATACGTATGTGCAGCTATCGATAAAGACTTGATCATTTCTAATTCTTCACTGATAGCGGAGGAAAAACATTCCACAGACCCGGTCGGCACAAAAAGAGGGAACCCTCGAACATTTCAAGTGCCTAACTCCACAGTGGGGAATGACAAGAAACTTACCATCGGGGCCGATCAGAGAGGTAATCATGACAGAATGCTGCTATCTCCAAAAGACCGACCTGAACCGACTAAAATGCAGTGGTCTGGCGACAAACTTACATGCCTGGAGACGAAGCATTATGGCATGAGACAGAGACAACGAGTTCTGAGTGTTTTCTTGCTGGATGGGAGCTGGTCTTCTGAACTGTTGGTGTTGCGAGCTACTCTGCCCGGTGGAATTGTGGATCGTCATGTTTCTCCTTCTATTGGCGTCTTTCATGGCATGAGGGACCTGGCTAATGCTTCTCAAGTGAGCCACTACGACAAGACCGGTATCGGTTGAAGCCCCAACACTGCATAGACACCGGCAATCTGTACAATCAAAATACCTTGCCAAAAACTCACACAGCTAACAGTTTCCTTTTTTTTTTTTTGGGTGCAATTTTACCCCCATAGAGACTGCCTTGACCTAATGATGGCGACTCCGCCTGATGACTGGGAGACTCTGTAGGACTAACTATCATACTAGTGACAGAGCACTCAAGCTACCTCCCTTGCGACACTCAGAACAGCAGCTTCATTTCATGCTGGTCTTTTGATCCTGGAGGCTAATTATTGCCACACCACATTAGAACTGAGTCTCACATATACCTGTGGTGACATTTTATCACTGGAATATTCACTTAGCTGTTATTGGGATCCCTTCCCCCAGGTACACCTTTCTCTCTGAACTATAGACACTCCCATTGGTCTTTTTGAGTGGCATTTGATAAGCCACTCCCTTTTGAATTGGGTTATAAAATATTGTAACACCAGAGCCTCTGCCTCTTTTTTTGTATCCTGCTCCTGCTAAAAGATGGATGATGCTGGACACAGAGAATCTGGCTAAGTATTTCTGGGATAATATTCTGTGTAGCACAATTGGGGTTAGTTTAGAAAAGTTGCCCTGTATCTTAAAATGTGGACTGTATCTGTAAAATAGATTGATATATATATACCTGTAAATATTTATCTTATTATTAACATATATTGATTCCTAAATAAACTGTTTGACAAATAATGGAGGATCCTCATATAGTTTATTTTCACAATTTATCTGTGTTGGTTTTAGTGGTTTCACCATAGAGATTTAGTATATTATATTTAGTAGAAAGTAGAGATATTTTAAATTAATAGATAACCACAATACCCCTTGAACACAGCATCGACGCTAGACATGTAATTGAAGGTGTTTACTAAGAAGACATGAATGCGATTGATTGCTGCAAGGTACTGTTTATGTCTAATTGCACAGATCGCTTTATGCTCCATTACTATACCATGTGTTTTAGCATTGCATTTGTGATACTACGCTAAGGAATACTATTTTTAAGATGTTGCTCACAGTAATCACAACAAACTTGTACAGTGGACACTACAGTAATGGCTTTAAACATTATTGCACCCTTATTCAGCGCTCCACTGGAATGACATTCTTTAGTTACTGGCTTAGAGCAGCCACACTGCCGTTCAGTACACGCCATATGTACAGACCTATTTGCAAGATTCCCCTGCTAGTTGGGAGTCAGTTGATTTACTTGCATGAATGTTGACTTAACTTAGCTTTAATTACTATCGACCCCTGTGAAGGCTCTTTAGCTAGACAATGGAAGGATCGCAGCCTGCTCCTTGCTATCTGTGTGTTAAAGGGGATGTTTATTGTTTCTACATGTTTCATGTTCCGTCTGTGTCATAAATTTCAGTATGTTTACATTGCATAGCTGTTCTAGTGAAGCGTAACTACTGGGATTCATTCTATTAAGTGTAAACCCTGGTTCAGGTCTTTTTCTACTAATGTCGGGATTGTTTGAACTTACATCTTTGGGTCTTAGCTGTGAATTAACATGGCTGTTGCCCTAACTTGTCAGCACTCCACCTTGGGGATTTGATGTATTACTATGCTGTCATCTAACATTTCTTATAAAGGGCTTACAAAATATAAAGAAATGAAAACTAATTAGTCTGAGATTCACAGTTGAATTACATGGAAACTGGTATAGATCTATTCCCTTGTCTCTCTTTAATTATTTTTCTTTTTTTTTTAGAGCAAACAGTGTACATCGTTTACATTCTTATATCTTATACATGTAGTCTATGCACTTTACCCACAGCTTGTTCCAGTTGATAATTATTATCACCTCGAAACTTAAGAATAACAATTTAGCTTTTTACTTAATAGTGCCATGTTTAAACACTTCAGTAGCAGGAATGTCTATTTATATATCCAATACAAAAGTTTCCAAAGTCAAATCTATGCTCCCACATACTTACTGTAGTTCATACCCTCTCTTGCTATTAATTAAGATATGCTAAGACTACAAAGGATTTATTACTAAACTACTACTAAGATTTATTTTAAATAGGGAGATTCCTACCAAACTTAGCGTCTCTCCTCTTTATTTAACAGGATTATCTAGTCAGATATAATATATGCAGAGAAACATTGATCTATCATCCCTAAAATTCGATGTAAATAAGGGCAGGTATTTTTACCTTGGATCCTATACTTTGGGACCTTCTATATCCTATGTCCTATATGAAATCACCTAAAATTTAGCTTTTTTCTTAGGGAGCCCAGGCTAATGTATAATCACCCTGATACCTTAAAAGGTTAAAATTATAAAATATAACATAGTCCTTCTATCCTGCAGGATATCCCTAACATAAGCGAGAAAGCCCCTGCAGTGTGCTCTGTAAGGTGGTGTATTTGTCATACGCTTCTCCAGTGGAATAAAGCTATGGGATGGTTTTGAGGTTGCAGAAGTAATATCTATGAGTATTTGATGTTATATTTCATAATAGATCCCTTTACACTTTGCACATTGCAGATTCAGGGCTCTATATCATTTAAGCAAGATCTCCTTACACTATATCTTAAAAGTTGATAATGAGATATGTTCATTTTATTTTCACTGTGTAGATGCGTATGTATATTCATAGTTGATACAGACCGTTAGCATTTTTGATGTGGTTATCAAAATATTTATACTAAAATAAAAATTGAAAACGAGGTTATCCAAAAAAAACAAAAATAAAAAAAAACAACAACAACTAAGATTAAATTAAAATAAAAAATCTAATATTACAAAAAATAAAAAAATAAACAAAATTACCCAAAATAAAAATTTAAACCTAATCTAATACCCCTATAAAAACAAAAAATCCACCCCAAAATAAAAACAACCCCTAAGCTAACACTAAACTATCAATAGTCCTTAAAAGGGCCTTTTGTAAGGCATTGCCCTGAACAAATTAGCTCTTTTACATAAAAAAATACAAATGAACCCCTAAAAGTAAAACTCCCCACCCATCCAACCACCAAAATAAAAAAGACCTAACTCTAACAAAATTGAATCTACCTATTGCCCCTGAAGGGGCATTTGTATGGGCATTGCCCTTAAAAGGGTACTCACCATTCCTGAAGTCCAGACATCCATCTTCTTCCAGGCGGAGCAAAGTCTTCATCCAAGCGGCGAAGATCTTCCAGCGCGGGACCATTTTCATTCTTTATCCCGGTGGCGCAGAGTGAAGGCGGTGCAGAGCAGGAACGGCAGCCGCACAGACATCCGACGTGGATTGTCCACTTCATGTGATTGTCCGCCACACACTGAAGATTGAATGCAAGGTACCCGTTTTATATAAATTTTTAAAGGTAGTCTTTTTTTATTTTATGTAATTGTAGTTAATTAGGGTTAATTTGGGGGGTGTTAGGTTAGGGGGCTTAGTGATTAGATTAATACTTTGCATTGTGGGGGGATGGCAGTTTAGGGGTTAATAGGTTAATTCGGTAGATTGCGTTGTGGGGGGGTTGGCGGATTAGGTGTTAATAGTTTTAATAGGTAGTTTGCGATGTGGGGGGGTTGGCTGATTAGGGGTTAATAGGGTAATTAGGTACTTTGCGATGAGGGAGGATGGCAGTTTAGGGGTTAATAGTGTTGATAGGTACTCTTCATTGTGGGGATGACAGATTAGGGGTTAATACATTTATTAGGTAGTTTGCAATGCTGTACTGGGTTTAGATGGTCGTTACAATGTGGCTCAGATTGATTTTTTTCTTACAAATATTAGAACTAGTTCTTTATTGTAATTATTTTCTTTTTGAGGATGACTATTTTTTACAGATCCAAGGTATGGCCATGGGATCCAACGTCGCCCCAAATTATGCAAATATCTTTATGAAGTTTATGAAAAAGAATTTGTTTTTTCGATCAAATGGTTTGTTCAATATGGCGCCAGTTGGTGGCGCTATATTGATGACATTTTTGGAATTTGGCTTGCCAACATTGGAACCCTTTTGGCATTTGTTAATGATTTGAATGCCACCACCAGCCATATAAAATTTAAATTAATCTGGAGTGAAGAGTATATACTGTAGAATTCCTGGATACCAAGGTTATTAAAACTGGGGGTGTGCTAAAAGCTGACTTGTTTAGAAAAGAAACTGATCGCAATAGCCTTTTACGCTATGATAGCGCCCATCCACCTTCTCTGATTAACTCTTTACCTCGTAGTCAGTTCTTAAGAGTTTGCAGAATAGTGTCAGATGATAGTTTAATTGAGAGTAGACTCAAAGACCTGGTTAATAGTTTTTTAGAGCGAGGCTATCCATTGCCAGTTATCAATAAAGAGATGGAAGCAGTTCTGTCCATCCCTAGAAATGAATGACTAAATCCAAGAAAATGGCAAAGAAAAAATGATACTGGTCAACGCTTGGTCTTTGTCTCTGAATTTAATAGTCCTTCTATTCAGAGTATCATTAGGAAACACTGGGGGTATTATCCATGTGTAATACAGATGTATTAGAATTTCAAAATCTGCCAATACCAGCATACACACATGGTAGTAATCTCCAAGACCAACTTATCATAGCAGATATTGGCTCCAACAAGTTAGGTAATCAAGGGTATATAACCACAAGTAACAAAGGATGCTTTCCTAATGCTGTGGTAATCTCATTAAAGGGTCTGTATTTTATCACCCTAGTAGTGGCAAAAATATCAGATACAAGGGTATTACACCTGTCATACTCAGTATGTCATTTACATGGTTAAATGCCCATGTTGGTGGATCTATATAGGAGAGACCACTAGAGCATCCATGATAGTATTATTGAGCACAAAAGTACTATTCGAACTGGCAATAATACAGCCCCAGTAGCTCACCATTTTTTACAAAAGGGTCATGCTGTGAATCAGTTAAGATTCCAAATAATAGACTATGTTAAGAAACCAGGGGAGGAAATAGAGAGTTAATGTTAAAACAGTGTGAATCATTTTGGATCCATGAGCTAAGTACCCTTGAACCAAAAGGAATCAATAGAAATTGGGACTTTCTGTTTTTCTGTAAACATATTTTATAACATTTTGTAATATTTGTGAGATTTTTAGGAATTTATACTTTAGATAATAGATATAATTATATTTTTTAAATAGATACTTATTGATGTGCCTCAGGTTTAAGTAGGATAAGTTTGATGTATTTTACTAGAATATGTAAGATGTGTATAATTTAGCTAATTTAGAAGTACTTTAAGGGTTAAGATTTATGACTGGTTTTGGTGCCACCTAGTGGTGCTAACATATAAATTGATGCTGTATGACACTCTGCTTGTTAGCATGACTAAGGGAGTTGTCCAGAAAAGTTGCTGTTTGTAACCCTGTGCTTTTATGTATAAACTCTATATGCTGCCACTTCTTTGGAATTTAGAGTTTGTTACTTACTGTTGCATGCATAAGTGCCCTGGGTGCTGGACTGACCTATGTTGTTTGATTAGTCCATGAGAACACTAGTGATAGCAGAGCATGGTTGGACGTTAGGCTGGATACACATGACCTCAATAAGTTTCATCTGGTATCGTCCAGACTTTTTCAAGTCTGCAGACCAAGATTTTAGTCATAGTGCTCTTATGGCTAGGACAGAATAAGACATGTTGTTTGCATTAATCTTGACAATGTCAATAACTGCATCAAATTAAAAAGGAATTGGCTGTATGCAGCACATGAATTGGAACCTTGATTGTCCTCCACAGAGGACTGGTCTGAAATAGGATCAGACAAGGAATGACACCAGAAAGCTGCAGCACCTGCTATGCCAACAGCTGGTTTGAAGAGATAACCTGTTTGAAGGAAAAGTTTCCTGAGAAAAGATTTGAACTTGCGGTCCATAGGATGTCTGAATGATGTACTGTCCTCTAAAGGGATAGTAGTACGCTTAGCAAGAGTATATATTGCTCTTTCAACCTTTGGAATAGACTATCATAAGTCCAAAGTCTGTTCTAGTAAGGGGTATAGATCAAAATAGAAGAACTAGACCACTGTTCTAGACGCAATAACCTCAAATGATTAGGTCTCTCGGAGACCAAGGAACTCACCTCAATTATTAGATATTTGCCCTTAACAGTGGAGAGGGCTCATAGAGTGGGGCCTTTCAAAATAGCATAGATGGTTCCCCTAGAGTAAGACCAGTGATGATAAAATATATGAATTTCCAAGACAAAATTAAGGTACTGAGATATTATAGCAAATTTAACTCCCTAATGATAGGTCAATAGATAGATAATGATAAGTCAATAGATATTGTTGATATTTCAGGATTTTTCAAGTGACATGCTATCCAAAAGGAGGGAGATGGCTCCTTTCTTCACTAAATTAATTCATTTCAATGCTAGAATGATCTATCCTGCCAAAATTGTATTTGAGAAGGATGGTAATAATATTATTTTGAACAACATTAAGGAAGTGCAGGAATACTTTGATATTATATTTAATATGTGCATAATATTGAGTTAGATATGCTTCTTTTTTCTTTTCCCTTTTTATTTTATAAATTAGATTGGTTGTATTTTATATTCTCTGAGGACAGGTATTTTTTTTTTTTTAAATTAACCACCATTTCTTTTTTTTTATTATTTCCTAACTATAGGATAAGATTAAACCTGTAAAGAACACTAGAGTGGCTAATACCAAAGAACAAGCGGTGTGCTTCTACTTCACCAATAATGAACACTCTATTCAGAGCTCTTCTAGCTCACAAGATATATCTGCCTCCCAACCAGATCTCAAAAGGAAAAGAGAGAATATGCTATAGAGAGAGCGCTACAATATCCCTTCTAAGGTATATGTGGCTTAAGGTGGTGTCCACGATGTGTGTTAAAATACTTCTTGGAAATATTATATTAAGAAGGACGTATATATAAAATGTGTAAAAAATGTTATTTAAAGGGACACTGTACCCAAAAAAAATCTTTTGTGATTCAGATAGAGCATGCAACTTTCTAATTTACTCCTATTATCAATTTTCCTTTGTTCTCTTGCTATCTTTATATGAAAAAGAAGGCATCTAAGATTTTTTCTTGGTTCAGCACTCTGGACAGCAGTTTTTGATTGGTGGATGAGCACGGACAACCTAGGTTGTTCACCAAAAATGGGCCGGCATCTAAACTTACATTCTTGCGCTTCAAATAAGGATACCAAGAGAATAAAGAAGATTTGATAATAGGAGTAAATTAGAAAGTTGCTTAAAATTGCATGCTCTATCTGAATCATGAAAGAAAATTTTTGGGTACAGTGTCCCTTTAATAAACAATCTTCTAAAATAGAAGAATGAACAACTTCCTAAAATACAATCCCTAAAATACAATGAGGGGATAATCTTCTAAAATACAGTCAATGGATATACAATCTTATGGTATACAATGCATAGAATAAAATTTATATTAAAATGTCATAGTATATAGAATATAAATGTATTAAAATATCTATGTCCTAAGAATTTAATTGGTAGGCAATACAATGATAAAATAGTGTAATACAATGGTATATAAATTAATGCGATATATAAATTGATAAATGCATATAGTTAATACATAGCAATTCTGTTAATTAAAAGATAAGATAAGGCACAGTCCGTGTGGTTCCAATAGTGATGGTTGTGATGATATCGTGTGTTATAAATGAAAATCCAAAATGTCCAAAACAATAAGTGAAAATCCAAAGTGTCCAGAAGTATTCCAAAATGAAATATCAATATAAATGTGTCCAAAGGATTTGTGTATACAAAAATGATCCAATAAAAATGTGATTCACAAAAATGTGATTCACAAAAATATATGTGTGTGTATAAAAATCAAAAAAACATCAAAAAAAATCAAATGATCAAAAAAGTCTGTGGGTGTATGTGACAAAAAAATCTGTGGGTATATGTGTCAAAAAATTAAAATTCAAAATTATTGAAAAAATAAAAAGTAAAAATAAAAATGCAGTGGGAAAAAAGGTGTACACCTTAAAAAAATATATAATAGTAATGTATACACAGTGTGGTCTTGATATGATTGGTAGAGAGATAGAATGAGGGTATGCCCTCAAAGGTATGTATGTCTGTTATCCTTCTTTAGTGCATAAAAGTTAGATCCTTAATATCCAAATAAATGTTATATCCTAAATATGATGGTGGTGGTGGTGTAATATTTGCTTGTGATCTTCTTTCAGAAGTGGTTATAATAATCCTAAATCTGACATCGGATTCCTATATGAAAAATAAAAAGAACATAGTGCAATATTGCCTCTATATTAAGAACAAAATAAGTATCCTGCTTACCGTGCATGTCTGAGCGGCAATACCAGTACAATCTACGCATTTCGGTCTGTGAGGACCTTTCTCAAGACTGGTATCGGCTGTATTGTGTTGCTACTTTAAATAGATTGAATTGTCCAATAGGACGTATGCAAAAAATTGCGCCAAATTTTTTGGGCCTAAAATTCAAGCCAAATTTGTTAACCTTAAGCTTTTTGTGAGGCTATCCTGTGTGGATTAACTATTATTATGCCCCGGAAATATTTACAGGTTTCCTTGGAGTGTTTACACATCCTCCGTGTGTGTCCTCTGATCCGGAGTAGCCAGAAACGTTCAGACCCGGAAGTTGCATTACGCACTTCCGGTCATGCGCTAATGACTTGAATAAAGCTCCGGTTTTCTTGGCGGCAAAGAGCATGTTTCTAAGTCCATATTTGTTAAAAAAGGGTATTGCGGTCTCAGGAGTGTATCGGTATTTGCAGGATTTATTACCTATATTAACAATAAAAGTCACGGCCAAGCCGACTCTACTCATACATAGAATTTATATGCAGTCGTATTGGTTTAGCCGAAAGATTTTATTTTGCTTATTACTACTTTCCTGCATAGATCTGGTAATTAGATGTTCATATATACAGTGTGCAGGATCTATTAGTACAACTTAAACATATTTTTACTTATATAATTAAGGTGTTGGGAGTCCTTGCTTAATGCATATACATTTGCATATCATATGATTGAAATTAAAAATAAAGTAAATCAATAAATGAATAAAATAAATGTTAAAATATAATATTAAAAACCATGAAAGTAGATAAAGAATATATGTATATATAATATAATGTTTGTTAAACCATTATACAATCGAAATACAAATAGTGCATTCCTTAGAATCCATAGGGATGTATAATAAAAAAAAATTAAAAACCTTTTGAGTGATATATGTGTTAACGGTGTTAAAAATATTTAAAAGACTATTAAAAGAGCTTTGAAAATGTAATAAATGAAAATATTATGTCGATAAACCATATGAAATAAGAGTGCAAATAATACACTCATGGAAATCCATAGATATATATAAATAAGGCTATATAAATAAGTCCATATCAATAAGTCCATATAAATAAGTTCATATAAATAAATAAATAAATAAATCATTATGAATAAATCTGAGTTATCTATGTATATATATATGTGTACGGTATATGGCAGGTTGTACTGTTAGTTTGTGAGGTTTCCTTTTAAATTCTTTAGAAATTGTAATTTTTTAGATTTCAATTCTAGTCCTCTAGGTATCTTCTTAAAACCACTGACAGTATCCCTTTGTGGATACGTTTCATAGATGACATCCTTTTTATCTGGGAAGGCACACACAGTGAGCTATTAAACTTCTTAAAACATTTAAATCAAAATGATCTGAACATCAAGTTAACACACGAAGAAAGTCTCACTAAAATAAACTTTTTGGACATAACAATCAATAAGAAAAGTGATGGTAATGTGACTACCGACCTATACAGAAAGCCCACTGCTGCAAATAGTTTGCTACATAGCACAAGTGCACATGCTCCAGGCACAATGAAAAGTTTGCATAAATAAAAAGAGAGAAGCGCTCAACCTGGAAACTAACAATAGCATAATAGCTTGTTCTATGGCTAGTTACCACCCAAGAAGCAGCCTCTTTTAGCTCAACATGTGCCTTTCACAGAGAAGAACTTTCCTGAAGCATATCAGTCTGATCCTGACTTCACAGTACAGTCCAGCCCCGAAATACCAGGCAATCCCTCTCTGAACAAGAGAAACAGCAAAACCCCAGACGTACGTTTCGGCCTATTGTGGGCCTCGTCAGTGAGGTGCAGCCATATCCCTCTAGGCACACTGAGCAACGGGTCCACGTCTGGATTCCCGCATCACACTTAGGGAGACTTCCCAAAATGTCATAATTTGCATAAATAAAAAGAGAGAAGCGCTCAACCTGGAAACGAACAATAGCATAATAGCTTGTTCTATGGCTAGTTACCACCCAAGAAGCAGCCTCTTTTTGCTCAACATGTGCCTTTCACAGAGAAGAACTTTCCTGAAGCATATCAGTCTGATCCTGACTTCACAGTACAGTCCAGCCCCGAAATACCAGGCAATCCCTCTCTGAACAAGAGAAACAGCAAAATCCCAGACGTACGTTTCGGCCTATTGTGGGCCTCGTCAGTGAGGTGCAGCCATATCCCTCTAGGCACACTGAGCAACGGGTCCACGTCTGGATTCCCGCATCACACTTAGGGAGACTTCCCAAAATGTCATAATTTGCATAAATAAAAAGAGAGAAGCGCTCAACCTGGAAACGAACAATAACATAATAGCTTGTTCTATGGCTAGTTACCACCCAAGAAGCAGCCTCTTTTTGCTCAACATGTGCCTTTCACAGAGAAGAACTTTCCTGAAGCATATCAGTCTGATCCTGACTTCACAGTACAGTCCAGCCCCGAAATACCAGGCAATCCCTCTCTGAACAAGAGAAACAGCAAAACCCCAGACGTATGTTTCGGCCTATTGTGGGCCTCGTCAGTGAGGTGCAGCCATATCCCTCTAGGCACACTGAGCAACGGGTCCACGTCTGGATTCCCGCATCACACTTAGGGAGACTTCCCAAAATGTCATAATTTGCATAAATAAAAAGAGAGAAGCGCTCAACCTGGAAACGAACAATAGCATAATAGCTTGTTCTATGGCTAGTTACCACCCAAGAAGCAGCCTCTTTTTGCTCAACATGTGCCTTTCACAGAGAAGAACTTTCCTGAAGCATATCAGTCTGATCCTGACTTCACAGTACAGTCCAGCCCCGAAATACCAGGCAATCCCTCTCTGAACAAGAGAAACAGCAAAACCCCAGACGTACGTTTCGGCCTATTGTGGGCCTCTTCAGTGAGGTGCAGCCATATCCCTCTAGGCACACTGAGCAACGGGTCCACGTCTGGATTCCCGCATCACACTTAGGGAGACTTCCCAAAATGTCATAATTTGCATAAATAAAAAGAGAGAAGCGCTCAACCTGGAAACGAACAATAGCATAATAGCTTGTTCTATGGCTAGTTACCACCCAAGAAGCAGCCTCTTTTTGCTCAACATGTGCCTTTCACAGGGAAGAACTTTCCTGAAGCATATCAGTCTGATCCTGACTTCACAGTACAGTCCAGCCCCGAAATACCAGGCAATCCCTCTCTGAACAAGAGAAACAGCAAAACCCCAGACGTACGTTTCGGCCTATTGTGGGCCTCGTCAGTGAGGTGCAGCCATATCCCTCAATGAAAAGTTTGCCGACCGGAGAATTTTTAAGACTACGTAGAAATTGCTCAGATGAGCAGGTATTCAACACCAGGGCAAAAGAATTGGAAGAAAGACTGTGGAAAAGAGGGTACAGCAAAAGGAGTACCAAAAAAGCTAACTATAGAGCTGCACATACTCCAAGACATGATCTCCTCTTTAAAAAACATAAAAAGAGCTCAAACATACCCAGGCTCATTATGACATACAACAGCCAAACCCCACAAATTCTGAACATCATACAGAAACATTGGAATATCTTAATGATGGATCCGACACTAAAAACCATCTTAGGTGACAGACCCTCAGTCGGATACAGAAGGACGAAAAATGTAAAAGATCTTGTAACTAGTAGTCATTTTCAAAAGAAGAAAACCAAAACAGCATTCAAACCAGGAGCACACAAATGTGGCAACTGCAGCACCTGTAAATACATGCGTAACACAGATACTATCACAGATAGGTTCGGGAAGAAACATAACATCAGAAGATACATAAGTTGCAATACAGAGAGTGTAATTTATGTACTTCACTGTACATGCAACCTGTACTATGTAGGAATGACCTCGAGGAAACTGCGTCTGAGACTAATGGAACATTTAAGAAATATTAAAAATGCAGCGAAAGACAAGGAAGAAATGAAATCTATAACTAGTGTAGCTGCACATTTCTTAAAATTCCACAATTCAAATCCAAATGATTTACAATGCTGGGGTATAGAAAAAGTGAGTTTAGGAATGAGAGGAGGAAACCTAGAAACAGCCTTATTGAAAGCTGAGAGTAGGTGGATCTATTTATTAAACTCAGTCCAACCACATGGGCTAAATGAACAGAATAATTATTATATTTTTTTGTGAATATCATCATATATACATTGATATATGAACCTTATAGAATGTGTAAGGGATATAATTCAAATGACTAAAGAACTACTAGAAACAGATCATAATTAGAAAGCTAGAAAAATCACAAGAAATAATAGTAATAACAGTTGACAATATCAAGAGACATTAAAAGAGTCAGTTTTGTCAAAATAATCTCTTCACCCCTTCCCTTAATTTTCACAAACAAATCAAGTGCCACAAAATCTACCCAGAATCACATAGTTACGAACCGTTGGTATATATTGTCAAACCAGTGCAATTCACATAAATACACAAATTTTATATTTCACTTAATAAATAGACACATCCAACAGCACAGACAAACACAGCCTGCTATACAATCAATAGCCAGAAAACTTTTTATCACGGCAAAAATTCAACCACCACAACATACACCAAGAAATTAATCTTCACTCAGTAATGAGGTGTTCATAAAATAATGGAAGCACTCACAGTAGCATTACAGTCTTTATTTGTTTTTTATTTTTTATATTTTTTATATTTTTTCACCAACACTCAATGAGTGATTCACGAGTATACACATCAATATTAAAAAACCTTTTCTTCTTTCCACTATCAGCACAGGCCAAACATATAACAAATATTAACAATATTATTCATAGATGTCCAATTGTTAATACCTTTTTATTAATATAATGTATTTATGAATCTCTAGCAGATAAGAACTCGATTATATATTCATATGTGATCGAATATTTAGGTACAAGAACAAATACCCCTTCTAATATTTGCGTATCAGTATATTACACATCATGAAAACATCAATATAAATAGATCACTCCAAGAAGCTGTAGAGAGCATTAACAGAATCTGATATACAGTGCTCTGACAGCCCACGTAACCCCAGCAGAGTACACATACTAACAACAGTAACATATGATTGGAATTGGAAGCTGTCAATCAATCGATCTTGTCCAATTATGAGCCAATCACAACAAGAAGCAAGGCGGGGCTTCCGGTTTAACCGGTATATACCCCCATACAATCGGCGGCTCGCCGCCTTTGACAAAGCCCGGAGGGGCGAAACTAGTCAGGAGTCATTGTGAGCGTTTGGGCGCTCAGTTTTTAATAGCCTAGCACTTTCATGCTAATCTAAACAGACCAATATTTATTTTCAGCTATACTCAGTTAAATTGTTGAACAGTCTGGGTTGTGCCAGACTTAGCCAGAGTTAATATTAACAATAATACAGACATCCACTCTTTTGAGCGTGTAGGATATCAGAGAACGAAAGCAAAAACCGCGATAGTAGCAACCAGATTTGATAAAACTATAGGTTGTAATACAGTGCAAACTGAAAACTGAACTATATTTAACAGCGATACAGATTGAGAGTGTTGTCTTATAAAAAGGATACTATAATACCGGGTCACAAGTTTGTAGCGCTAACAGAACCCAATAAAATAGTGATACATATTGGCAACACAAGGATAGTGTTGAGTTTTTATAATTAACACTAGAAATCTTGGGTGATATTTATACAGCGCAAATAAAGACCAAGTAATAGTGACTTATATGGGCAACACAGAGATATTGTTGTTTGTTACTGCCATTTTTAGGGTTACATGTGTCGTTAACCAATTAGTGACTGTAGCATTTGCAAGACTAATGGTAATCCTCAAGTACTTATGAAGTGGAGGGCAACAGAGAAAATATAGTAAATACATAATAATAAAGTTGTGTAATATATGGAACTTATGCAGCAGGAAGTATTTTCGCATATGTGTTAAAAACAATATTTAACACCACTGTTGCGCACAAAACACATCCTCTTTATTTACAACGTTCACACATATTGTAGAACGTGATATATTATGTATTTGCACACAAGCAACACCAGATAAGTATTGCTTTCTATTTAACATACATTAATCACACAACAAACTAGTGTGGACTGGTTGTCTTACCAGGACCGAATAGCAGCTATTGTTTTCAAAGATAGTGCTCAAAACAAGTGGATATAATTCTGGCTCATATCACACGAACTAGAGTTATTAGGGTATCCAAATATCCTTACAGAGGGTGTAAGTCATATCATGACTGTACATACATAGTATTTGGACCCAATAGCAGCAGTATAGCTGAATAATTGCAACTCAATACTATGGGGCATAATCATTTATATTAGGCCTTTGATTCTATAAGTCCTCCATAGAGAGAACCATTTGATAGATTACAAGTGGGTGCTAGTGACGTTTTTAATGTGTGTGTTACCCTTATTTTAAGTGCAATTTATAATAAAAGTTATATTTTATTTTAACCCGTTCTGGAATTACTGCCTCATAGTCTAGGCTGAGAGTGCTTACAGGTGCATACTTACAGGAGATATTCACATCTTCTTGTGTGAGTCTTCTTAGTTTTCAGGAATATAATTGTTTATGCATTTAGCACCATTCCCTATATAATCTAAACTTGACTGACTAATAACATTTAGTTGGTAATTATATAATAAGAGGGAAAAAGCCCTGGTGGTGCCATTGTTCGTGTGTAATAACATAAGTAAAGTTGTCTGGGATTTCCAGATTTTTCTGAACAATAGAGCACATAGACTCCTATACATCATACCTAACAATGAATTCTGTATTTGATACAGACAGACAAGCAAGACAGCTTAAAAGAACAGCGGACCTAAATGATATTTTTGACAGTGGCCAAAATACAGGAAAGGCACCGGTAGCCACTTCACTTGATAGGGCTTTAAAAGATCTACATAGAACCCTATATAAACAGGATAAAACTTGGTGGAATAAACACTTTTTTGAAAAATACATAGAAAGGAAACTCATACCCAGGGGTTTACGTATACAGTTATTTCCAGCATTTGAGTTCAAAAATGATAGTTTAACAACAGAGTGGGAAGAAGCTCTCTCTGAGTGTTTAGAGAAACTAATGAAAATTCTGGTAAAACATGACACACTAGAATATGATTTATTTGAAACTAAAATCAAGGAACAGTATGAAAATCTCAAAAAATTTGAGCTAAATCCTGACTTTAATCAACAGTATAAAATGTACCAACAAGAACTAGATAAGTATGAGCAAGAACTCAAAAACATCAAATCTGGGAAACTCAATAGAGACATTAGTGATTTCAGTAACAATAAAGTGTATAAATGGCGAAAAAATGGGTTCTACAGAAATACAAATAAAAACCCAAAATTGAACATCATAGAAAGTGATATCTCTGATACAGATGGAGAAGAAGGGAGTTCCAATAGCAATCCCCCCCAGCAGACAACTATATCCCCATCCAATCCAATTATACCTAGATCATCCAGCAGAAACAAGAGGAAAGATTTTTTAGATGCAGGAGAGGTAGGAGGGGAATACGCAGAGGGGGGAGGCATAAACAAAAAACCAACAAGAGGCAGAACCAGGTATCAGAGAGGACAACAAGGCCACTGGAGACCACACAGGAGGGAACAGAGCCCCTTCTCACAGATCAGAATGAATCATTGAGAGTCATTAATTTATCCACATTACAACTCACACCCAATCACATTTCAGTACTATCGAAAGGTTTATCCTTTTGTCCAACCAATAATGTGGACAAATTTGAGATTGTAAAAGATGTCCAATTGTTTACTAGAAAATTGTTTCTGAAAAAATTCTTCTCATCAGAAGAAAATATGTCAGGATGGACAGAAGAAGAAAGATTAACTCTGAATAACCTAGAGGATTGAGGTGAATCAGAACCTAAGACTCCAGACAGATGGAGAGGAAACATAAGAAATAAATCCACATTTGTACCAAAAAATTACAACAATCCTCAAATTGAGATGTTCAGAGACTGTGTGTGTCGAGATATTACATCACTCAAACTAGCCCCTAAAAAATACAATTTAACATTTGAAGAACAACAGGCAATACACGATATGACACAATGGGATGAAGTAGTCATTCGTGGATCAGACAAAGGTGGCAATATAGTCATCTGGCCTATAGATCTGTACCTAAAAGAGGCCAATAAACAACTAAAGGATAAGTCCTGTTATACTAGATTGTTACACAATCCCATGGAGGGGTATTCAAAAATTTATTCCAACATGGTTAATAAGGCATTTAAAGAAGGAGTCATCACAACCAAGGAACATAAATATCTAAAAGTGGATAAACCTAAAATTGCCACTTTTTATATGATACCGAAAATACATAAAAATGCACAAATTCCACCAGGTAGACCCATAGTGTCAGGCATTGAGAGCCTAACAGAGAGAGCCAGCTCATATATAGACTTAAGACTACGGCAGTATGTAGAAGAACTGCCATCATATGTGCAAGACACAATGCAGGTTCTGCAAAGACTAGAAAATCTAACTCTAAATGACACTACTTGGCTAGTCACTACAGATGTAGAGTCCCTCTATACCTCAATTAACCATCAACAAGGTTTACAAGATACTTCTTAGAAAGGTATTCAGAAGAAAACAGGGAACATGACAACTTCATTTTAAGATTGTTGGATTTTGTATTAAATTACAATTTCTTCACATTTGATGGCCAGTTCTATCTGTAGACCAGAGGCACAGCCATGGGCACCACCTGTGCCCCCACTTATGCCAATTTGTTTTTAGGCTGGTGGGAGAAAGAATTTGTGTTTACAGAAAGCAACCAAAAGTACACTGACAGTATCCCTTTGTGGATAAGTTTCATAGATGACATCCTTTTTATCTGGGAAGGCACACACAGTGAGCTATTAAACTTCTTAAAACATTTAAATCAAAATGATGTGAACATCAAGTTAACACATGAAGAAAGTCTCACTAAAATAAACTTTTTGGACATAACAATCAATAAGAAAAGTGATGGTAATGTGACTACCGACCTATACAGAAAGCCCACTGCTGCAAATAGTTTGCTACATAGCACAAGTGCACATGCTCCAGGCACAATGAAAAGTTTGCCGACCGGAGAATTTTTAAGACTACGTAGAAATTGCTCAGATGAGCAGGTATTCAACACCAGGGCAAAAGAATTGGAAGAAAGACTGTGGAAAAGAGGGTACAGCAAAAGGAGTACCAAAAAAGCTAAATATAGAGCTGCACATACTCCAAGACATGATCTCCTCTTTAAAAAACATAAAAAGAGCTCAAACATACCCAGGCTCATTATGACATACAACAGCCAAACCCCACAAATTCTGAACATCATACAGAAACATTGGAATATCTTAATGATGGATCCAACACTAAAAACCATCTTAGGTGACAGACCCTCAGTCGGATACAGAAGGACGAAAAATGTAAAAGATCTTGTAACTAGTAGTCATTTTCAAAAGAAGAAAACCAAAACAGCATTCAAACCAGGAGCACACAAATGTGGCAACTGCAGCACCTGTAAATACATGCGTAACACAGATACTATCACAGATAGGTTCGGGAAGAAACATAACATCAGAAGATACATAATTTGCAATACAGAGAGTGTAATTTATGTACTTCACTGTACATGCAACCTGTACTATGTAGGAATGACCTCGAGGAAACTGCATCTGAGACTAATGGAACATTTAAGAAATATTAAAAATGCAGCGAAAGACAAGGAAGAAATGAAATCTATAACTAGTTTAGCTGCACATTTCTTAAAATTCCACAATTCAAATCCAAATGATTTACAATGCTGGGGTATAGAAAAAGTGAGTTTAGGAATGAGAGGAGGAAACCTAGAAACAGCCTTATTGAAAGCTGAGAGTAGGTGGATCTATTTATTAAACTCAGTCCAACCACATGGGCTAAATGAACAGAATAATTATTATATTTTTTTGTGAATATCATCATATATACATTGATATATGAACCTTATAGAATGTGTAAGGGATATAATTCAAATGACTAAAGAACTACTAGAAACAGATCATAATTAGAAAGCTAGAAAAATCACAAGAAATAATAGTAATAACAGTTGACAATATCAAGAGACATTAAAAGAGTCAGTTTTGTCAAAATAATCTCTTCACCCCTTCCCTTAATTTTCACAAACAAATCAAGTGCCACAAAATCTACCCAGAATCACATAGTTACGAACCGTTGGTATATATTGTCAAACCAGTGCAATTCACATAAATACACAATATTGTATGTCTCCCGTCTTGGTCTAGCTCTTCTCCTTGTCTCTGCTGCGGTCAGCCTAGGCTGAGAAATACATCCGGCAGCGATCTTTTTAGCTGACGACCACATGGGCTTAATGGCCATTCGTGATCTGTGCCCCTCCACTGGTGCCCGCACCCGGTTTCCTTGCAAAGTCGGCACAACAGATCGTGCACTAAAAGGTGTAGCTTCATGCAGTATTGTGCCGCATACATGCTTCGTCTTCAAGCTCGCTTCAGTCCCATAAGATGGGTGTCGATAGGAAAGATAACTGCGTATTATGTGATGGATGTCTCTTTCTGCGGCCCTGAACGCTGCAGCTATCTCATTATAGAGGTACTCCATAGCCGCCACTGTATGGGTCGTGGTATATTATACCGGGATATTAATAGATGTGAAGAAGGTTGAGCTGGTCTAGTTATAAAGGGCCAAGAGGGCAATAAGATGGCTGCTTCTCTATGAGTTCTGTGTCAGCCGTCTCTTCCACTGTTATACTCCCCAAAAATCTTCCTTTATGCTATCGGCTTCATATCCGATAACAGCAAGTCAATAGGCACAAGGCTCCCATGCTTAGTACAGATTCATGGAATATCTGAGTCTTAAAAAACAGTTTTTTTATCAAATTGTGCAGAGAGCTACAGATCCACACGTCTGCCTCTGCTGCTGGCTAGCTCCGCCCCCCTTATTTTTTTTTATTATACTTCCCCATGGATTCTAAGGAATGCACTATCTGTATTTCGATTGTATAATGGTTTAACAAACATTATATTATATATACATATATTCTTTATCTACTTTCATGGTTTTTAATATTATATTTTAACATTTATTTTATTCATTTATTGATTTACTTTATTTTTAATTTCAATCATATGATATGCAAATGTATATGCATTACGCAAGGACTCCCAACACCTTAATTATATAAGTAAAAATATGTTTAAGTTGTACTAATAGATCCTGCACACTGTATATATGAACATCTAATTACCAGATCTATGCAGGAAAGTAGTAATAAGCAAAATAAAATATCCTTCGGCTAAACCAATACGACTGCATATAAATTCTATGAATGAGTAGAGTCGGCTTGGCTGTGACTTTTATTGTTAATATAGGTAACAAATCCTGCAAATACTGATATACTCCTGAGACCGCAATACCCTTTTTTTTAATAAATATGGACTTAGAAACATGCTCTTTGCCGCCAAGAAAACCGGAGCTTTATTCAAGTCATTAGCGGATGACCGGAAGTGCGTAATGCAACCTTCGGGTCTGAACGTTTTCTGGCTACTCTGTATCAGAGGACACGCACAGAGAATTTGTAAACACTCCAAGGAAACCTGTAAATATTTCCGGGGCATAATAATAGTTAATCCACACAGGATAGCCTCACAAAAAGCTTAAGGTTAACAAATTTGGCGCAAATTTTAGGCGCAAAAATTTTTGGCGCAATATTTTGCATACGTCCAATTGGACAATTCAATCTATTTAAAGTAGCAACACAATTGTCACGCTCAGCTGCTGGGAAGCTCTGCAGTCCTCTCTGTGTGCTTGATTGACAGGTGTCTGAGCCACCCCTTCTTGATGATGTCACAACCAGGCTTTTTATTCTGGCTTCCTGTTTCTCCAGTGTCCGTTTGTTTGTTAACTTTGAGGCTTCTGTTAGGATTTCGCTGAGGAATCTCTCTAACTGCTGCTTTTCTGTTGCCAATCTCTTCAAGGACTTACTATGCTGGATTAACCTTCAACCTCCTGAATACCTGTCTCCAAACAATGCAAGTACTGTTTGTTTTGTGAAACTTTCAAACTTCCTGTTTACCTGCTGCAAACCCTGCATATTCAGACTACTCTGTGTAGTGCAAACTATTCAAATACTGTTATTTCTGTGAATCCTTCAATCTTCATGTTTACCTGTTTCCAAACTCTGCAAATACTATTATTCAGTGTAAACCTTCAAACTGCTGGATATCCTGTTGCCAATCTCCACAAGTACTGATTATCTGTGTTAACCTTCAAACTACCAGCTTACCTGTTGCTATCACTGCAAGTTCTGACAACACAGTGTTAACCTTCAAACTACCTGATTACATGTTATTAATTCTGCAAGTTCTGACTACACAGTGTTTACCCTCAAACTGCCTGATTACCTGTTGCATACTCTGCAAAGACTGTCTACACAGTGTTAACTCTCAAACTGCCTGATTACCTGTTGCATACTCTGCAAAGACTGTCTACACAGTGTTAACTCTCAAACTGCCTGATTACCTGTTGCATACTCTGCAAAGACTGTCTACTCAGTGTTAACCCTCAAACTGCCTGATTACCTGTTGCATATTCTGCAAAGACTGTCTACACAGTGTTAACCTTCAGACTGCCTGATAACAAATGACCTACTCCTGCATTATTAACTGTTTCCTGTTTTACCCTTCTTCTGTCTGAGTATAAGTGACTATCCCTGCTCTCCTGATTCTGTGGAAGGCATTTCCTGAAACCAGTTCCTTATTCAGAAGTCTATCTGGCTGATATCATGAATTACTTTGGCACAGGCTAACCCTGCTCCATATCGTGAGTACTTTGTTTTTTGGAGGTTGTCGTGGGGTCACGTCCTGGATTAAACTCAGAGTGCAAGGGTGTTGTTTAAGTTCGCCCTTGCATTTGGGTCTACTTCTGGATATTTCCTAACCTGACAACAATACAGCCGATACCAGTCTTGAGAAAGGTCCTCACAGACCGAAACGCGTAGATTGTACTGGTATTGCGGCTCAGACATGCACGGTAAGCAGGATACTTATTTTGTTCTTAATATAGAGGCAATATTGCACTATGTTCTTTTTATATAGGAATCCGATGTCAGATTTAGGATTATTATAACCACTTCTGAAAGAAGATCACAAGCAAATATTACACCACCACCACCACCATCCTATTTAGGATATAACATTTATTTGGATATTAAGGATCTAACTTTTATGCACTAAAGAAGGATAACAGACATACATACCTTTGAGGGCATACCCTCATTCTATCTCTCTACCAATCATATCAAGACCACACTGTGTATACATTACTATTATATATTTTTTTTAAGGTGTACACCTTTTTTCCCACTGCATTTTTATTTTTACTTTTACTTTTTATTTTTTCAATAATTTTGAATTTAAATTTTTTGCAACATATACCCACAGATTTTTTGTCACATACACCCACTGACTTTTTTGATCATTTGATTTTTTTGATGTTTTTTTTATTTTTATACACACACATATATTTTTGTGAATTTTTATCGGATCATTTTTGTATACACACAACCTTTGGACACATTTATATTGATATTTCATTTTGGAATACTTCTGGACACTTTGGATTTTCACTTATTGTTTTGGACATTTTGGATTTTCATTTATAACACACGATATCATCACAACCATCACTATTGGAACCACACGGACTGTGCCTTATCTTATCTTTAATTAAGAGAATTGCTATGTATTAACTATATGCATTTATCAATTTATATATCACATTCATTTATATACCATTGTATTACACTATTTTATCATTGTATTGCCTACCAATTAAATTCTTAGGACATAGATATTTTAATACATTTATATTCTATATACTATGACATTTTTATATAAATTTTATTCTATACATTGTATACCATAAGATTGTATATCCATTGACTGTATTTTAGAAGATTATCCACTCGTATTTTAGGGATTGTATTTTAGGAAGTTGTTCATTCTTATATTTTAGAAGATTGTTTATTAAATAACATTTTTTACACATTTTATATATACGTCCTTCTTAATATAATATTTCCAAGAAGTATTTTAACACAGATCGTGGACACCAACTTAAGCCACATATACCTTAGAAGGGATATTGTAGTGCTCTCTCTATAGCATATTCTCTCTTCACAAGCTAACATATCCTCACCTTCTTCAACTGTGACCGCAGTTCCTGCACAATTCATCCCCCCTTTGGCATCTACAAAGGACTGAACAGAAATACTCAGATCCTGCATTAGGGAACAGCTAGCTGACCTCAGGCAGGACATACACTCCCTGGGATTCAGAGTAGAGGCATTGGAAGATAATGAAGAAAATACAAATGAAGAGTTAACCAATGTCCAATCCCTCCTTGAACAACAAACAGAAGTAATCTCCAACCTACAGGATAAGGTGGAGGATTTAGAGAACAGGAGCAAGAGGAAATACCTTAGGATAAGAGGAATCCCAGAATCTACCCTCCCAAAAGACTTACCAACATACCTACCAGTACTTTTCTCCCACATGCAGCAAACTTTAAGTGGGATAGAGCTCATTGCACGCTGAGACCGAGACCCCCTTAATCTGCGCCACCTCGAGACATCATAATTCAATTTAAAAACTTTACAGAAAAAGAAGATTTAATGACAGCCTCTAGAGAAAAACAGCCAATTAAATTTAGAGGATCACTGCTTCAATTTTATGCAGATCTATCTCCAAGAACTCTCCAGAGAAGCAAAGATCTCTCTCCCCTTAGTACATTGCTCAGAATATTTTTAAAAAATCCATATCGTTGGGGTTTTCCTTTCCACATCTTAGTCACCCATGACAACCGAAGAGTGATATGCACAAAACCATCTAAGATTCCAGAGTTATGCAATCTTTTGGGCCTTGAACCTCCTCCACCTCCTCCACACGCATACCACTTCACCAAAAGACCCCAGACCTACCCCAGAGAACATGAGAAGATGGGAAACAATTCCTCCAATAAAAAAAGGGAAGATTACCAGCTCCGATGACATCACGAGACAATCTGTCCCGACAAGCCAAGGAAGTAACCTGAATACCAACAACCATGATCCTGCTAAAGAGAACTGACTTTGTCTCAACTCTGTTGTCCTAAACTTCTATGGACGGTACTCTTAATATTTCTTAATATATCTTCAGTTTACCACATAAATCTTCTTTCTTGCTCCATTTTTTGCCATATCCACACTACACTTACTTAAAGGCTTGATATGCTACACTAGTGTGCATTAACTTACATAACATGGTAGATAAACAGTCTACCCACTTCACTATACCACTATAATTAGCACATTATTTACAAGGTATGATCAACTCCACAAAACAATATCTGCTCTGAATAAGGCATTTATTGTGATTATTCCACTTATGCAGAAATATGGTCCTGCCAGACCCCTCTTGCCACACCCCTCCACGAGATGTGGCCTAGGTCCTTCATACAGGACTATCAATATTCATTAATTATACCAATTTCACAAAACATAAAATGTTCTAATGTTGTTATATATGTTTTTTATATGTTTGAATTGTTTATGTTTTTTCACTTTACTTGGTCTCACATCTTCTGCAAAACAGCTTACCTATATATTTTTACTTTGAAATATGGCATCCAAACATAAGCACCCTTTGAATATTATATCCCAAAATGTCAAAGGCTTCAATGTGCCCCAAAAACGAAAACAAGCATTAATTGACTTAAAACGTAGAGGTGCTGTGATCATAATGTTACAGGAAACACTTTTCCGCTCCAACAAAGATCCAAAATATTTTTAAAAAAGGAATTCCATTTTTGGAAAAACAAACAGACAGAGATATTGAGGGTAGATACTTGGCAGTCAAAGGTCTATTATATGGGAGTCTAGTCATAATTATTAATATATACGCCCCTAAACAAACTACCATTAGCTTCTTTAAGCTTATATTTAATAGAATTTTGGACTTTGCCTAAGGAATCATCATCTTAGGTGGGGATTCAAATTTTCCATTTAACCAAAATTTAGACTCTCTCTCCGCTTCTACGGCAGTGCCACAAAATACCCTTAGATCGATCTGGTCTAATTTTACAAACACAAACCTCCATGATACTTGGAGATAACTTTATTCTCAGAAAAGAGACTACTCCTTTTTTTCCCACCCCAACAAGACATTTTCCAGATTGGACTATCTATGTATAGATTAAACAGGTCTACAATATATTTCAAGGGCATTTATTAGTCACACATCAGACCACTCGGCAATGATACTCTCACTAAACTGGCCTACTAAACCACAGACCCCATACATATGGAAATTAGATTACTTCATATTATCAGACCCGATCACTAAGCAAAAACTCACCAAATCACTGCAAGAGTTCTTCTCTATTAACAACACTTCAGAGACTTATATCTTTACCCTTTAAGAAACCCATAAATGCTACATCGGAGGTGACTTTATTCAAATCAAATCACATCTAAATAAACAAAAAAGAGAAAAGTACAAAACTTTGACCTCTACCCTCTCTAGATTGGATCATTTACACAAATTACACCCCACTGACAACAACATCCTGAAACAGTTAACAGACACAAGACAACAAATACAAAACCAACTAAACCAAAGTGCCCAACAAACAGCCTTCTTCTTTAAAAGGAAATATTTTACTGAAAATAATAAAGCTGGGAGACTTTTAGCCAGGGCCCTTAAGAGAAAAAAAATCTTAAATCTTATATTCATGAATTGAAGAACAAAAAAGGGAAAACCATCGAAACCACAAATGACATAGGACAGATTTTCACTGATTATTACACAGACTTATATAATCTTCCCAATAATACATCTGCCCCAAACTTTATAGACCACTGCAGAGACTAAATCAAATAGGCAGGCATGCTGTGTCTTCCCACAGACATGAAAAATGCACTAGACCAACCCATCTCCAAAAAAGAGTTACTGGAAGTTATCAAAAAATAAAAAAAAACAAAAAAGCCCCAAGATAGCAGTTATTCCTAAACTGAGCAAACCATCTGACTCCCCCACAAATTATAGACCCATATCGCTATTAAATTTAGACATCAAATTATATGCAAAAAATAGAATTAATAATGTTTTGCCTCACCTCATCCATTTTAACCAAGTAGGCTTTATTCCCGGTAGGGAAGTCCATGATAACACTAACAAAATTGTAAAAATTTTTGAATTCGTCAAAAATGAGGGCATCCTGTCTGTCATGCTGGCTATGGATGCCGAAAATGCTTTCGACAGATTAAATTGGCAATTTCTAAGACTCACTCCTCCAATTTGGTTTTAGTGGCCCATTAGTAGAACACATTTTTCCCTATACAATGCCCCCTCCGTGACTATTAAAGGGACACTCAAGTAAAAATTAAACTTCATGATTCAGATACAGCATGCAATTTTAAACAACTTTCCAATTTACTTCCATTAGCAATATGTGCAAAGTCTTTTAATATTTACACTGAGCATGTACAAGAGTTCACAGCATATACGTATATGCATTTGTGATTGGCTGATGGCTGTCACATGATACAGGGGGAGTGGAAATAGACATAACTTTGCAATTTATTTAAAAATAAATCTACTCATTTGAAGTTCTGACTAAGTGCTATTGCATTATCTTCTTATCATGCATTTGTTGATTATGTAAATCTACTGTATTGACTGGTCCTTTAAATTTAACAATAAATTATCTAAAAAGTTCCATATCAATAACGGAACTAGGCATTGCTGCCCACTATCACCGCTATTAATTTGCACTCATGATCGAAGTTTTAACATATCACATTAGAAAAGATAAGATTCAAGGTATTTGCATTCATTATACGTGGACAATGTCCTTTTTACACTTTTTAAATCTGTACCGACAGTGTTGAATGCACTTAAGACATATGGACAGTTTTCAAACTTTTCCATAAATCACTCAAAATCTGAAATGATGGGAATAGGGATTGATGATCCCTCTCTTCAATTACTCCAACAAACTAATAACTTAAAATGGTAACACCATTCTATAAAATATTTGGGCATTATGATAGCCACCATCCAGGAGGATCTCCTAAAATTAAATTACGACAAACTGATGACAGAGATATCTGCTGAGCTAGATAGATGGAGACAAAACCTCCTCTCCTGGTTAGGTCACATACATGCAGTGAAAATGACCATTTTACAAGACTATTATATTTATTCCAGACTCTACCAATACCCCTTCCCGATTCCTACATACCCAAATTTCAGACTCTATTACATAAATATATATGGCACAGAACAGTCCCCAGAGTAGCCAAATCCACTTTCTTCCATTCTAAACAGAATGGGGGATTAGGAGTACCTTGCTTAGTAAAATATAGAAGAGCAGCAATACTCCAAAGAATAGTCAATTGGTGCAAAAACACAAATTATAAAGAATGGGTCCAATTGGTACATCAATTACTGCAAGAAAGGCAATTAGGAAGTAGATGTTGGCTCCTGATGAAAACATGGCCCAAAACACCCCTCTCATACCCTATAGTAAATGAGGTATTCCAAACCTGGAAAACTGTCCTTAATACTCCTAACTCTATCTCTTCCATAACATCCCCTTTGACATTAATAATGCTAGATGATGCCGTACCTTTCATGGATCTTTTCTGCCATACACCGACCGCAACAATAGCTGTCACTATACCATTTTACACAATTTCAAATGGAGAAAGACTAAAAACAAACACTGAACTTGTTGACAGTGGTTTAGATCCATTTAAGAATTGGCTCACTTACCTTCAGCTTCAAAACTTTTCATATAAACACTCCAACAAACACTACCTCTTTAAACAAAGAAATACATTTGAGATTCTGTGTTCAGGGAATCTCACTACTAGAGGCACACTATCACTTATATATAAACTACTATTAACACCAAAACCCCCATTACTGCCTTCATACACTAACAGTTGGTCCCGTGACCTCATGATAGATAGCTCAGCATGCTAAGGCACTGTGGCTGAGTGCTATAGCAACTCAAGGGTTGCAGGTTCGATCCCCGGCGAGGTCCACTCAGCCTTTCATCCTTCCGAGGTCGTTAAAATGAGCAGCGCCTTGAGACCCTTATGGGTGATTAGCCGTGCTTTACAAGTACCTAATACAATACAATGATCCCCCCATCTAGGGAAGAATGGAACACAATTTTTCAAAGAACTGCAAAATCATCCATTTCAGTGTCAATTCTAGAAACTAACTATAAGGTTTTACTGAGATGGTATTTAACCCCTAACAGAATCAAGGCAATTTTCCCCAATGCTTCAGATAGATGCTGGAGAGAATACAGAGAAAGAGACACTCCCATCCATATTTAGTGGTCTTGCCCAGTTATCTCAAAATTTTGGTCCTTGGTGATAAAAGAGATAAATGAACTGCTCTCTATATATATTTCACCTGATCCTGTTACCATATTATAACATAAACCCATTCCTAAATGACATAAGACACAAAACAATGCTTTACTCATCCTCCTCAACAGCGCCAAGCAAACCATTCCTAGGTATTAGAAGCAAAAAAACAATTCCTACTATCTCTGAATGGCATTCTCAAGTACACACCACAAGCTGTACATGTTTATTTACAATTTGTACAATTTACCATTGTTCATAATGTCTTTTTTTACCGAAGAACTGTTGCCTTGCAGATAATATCTCTGAGATTCTTAAAATGGATGCCATTATATATGCACTGTTTCTTATATACAATCGTATAGTATTGAAAACTGTTCAATCAAAAATAATTAAAAAAAAAGGAAAAAGGGAGATTGCACTTTTAATTAATAAAAGTTGGAATTATAACATCCTTTTGCAAGAATGAAATCATGTGCGCGTTACTTACTTGTGGAGATAGAGGTGCATGATACGCGTTTTATGTTTTGCAATGTATATGAGCCTGACACATTGAAAAATTAATTCTGGGATGGTTTGAAACTTAGATTATTAAAACACATTAGCAAAAACGTTATAGTTGCAGAGTATTCTAACATGGCAATGTACCCACCTCTTGATAGATTGCAGTTAAGGCAGTCTCACTTAAAGTCCAAGGAAAATCTTTGTAGATATTTGTAAGAGCTTGAGGTTAAAAAATATTTGGCAAATTCAGATCCTAGATTGTCGAGCTTACACGTGTGAATCTAAGGCTCACAAATCTATATCAAGGATTGATCTTTTTTTAATTTTTAGAGAGTGTTTGTGACATGGAAATCAAGGAAGTTATAAAAGATATTCTAATTGCTGATGATTCCATTACAGGGAGTGCAGAATTATTAGGCAAGTTGTTCAATAATAAAATTAATCCCCAAAAATACAACAACCATGTTCTCAATTAACCCAAAAAACTCATTAATATCAAAGCTGAATAGTTTTGGAAGTAGTTTTTAGTTTGTTTTTAGTTATAGCTATTTTAGGGGGATATATGTGTGTGCAGGTGACTATTACTCTGCATAATTATTAGGCAACTTAACAAAAAACAAATATATACCCATTTCAATTATTTATTTTTACCAGTGAAACCAATATAACATCTCAACATTCACAAATATACATTTCTGACATTCAAAAACAAAACAAAAACAAATCAGTGACCAATATAGCCACCTTTCTTTGCAAGGACACTCAAAAGCCTGCCATCCATGGATTCTGTCAGTGTTTTGATCTGTTCACCATCAACATTGCGTGCAGCAGCAACCACAGCCTCCCAGACACTGTTCAGAGAGGTGTACTGCTTTCCCTCCTTGTAAATCTCACATTTGATGATGGACCACAGGTTCTCAATGGGGTTCAGATCAGGTGAACAAGGCGGCCATGTCATTAGATTTTCTTCTTTTATACCCTTTCTTGCCAGCCACGCTGTGGAGTACTTGGACGCGTGTGATGGAGCATTGTCCTGCATGAAAATCATGTTTTCTTGAAGGATGCAGACTTCTTCCTGTACCACTGCTTGAAGAAGGTGTCTTCCAGAAACTGGCAGTAGGACTGGGAGTTGAGTTTGACTCCATCCTCAACCCGAAAAGGCCCCACAAGCTCATCTTTGATGATACCAGCCCAAACCAGTACTCCACCTCCACCTTGCTGGCGTCTGAGACGGACTGGAGCTCTCTGCCCTTTACCAATCCAGCCACGGGCCCATCCATCTGGCCCATCAAGACTCACTCTCATTTCATCAGTCCATAAAACCTTAGAAAAATCAGTCTTGAGATATTTCTTGGCCCAGTCTTGACGTTTCAGCTTGTGTGTCTTGTTCAGTGGTGGTCGTCTTTCAGCCTTTCTTACCATGGTCATGTCTCTGAGTATTGCACACCTTGTGCTTTTGGGCACTCCAGTGATGTTGCAGCTCTGAAATATGGCCAAACTGGTGGCAAGTGGCATCTTGGCAGCTGCACGCTTGACTTTTCTCAGTTCATGGGCAGTTATTTTGCGCCTTGGTTTTTCCACACGCTTCTTGCGACCCTGTTGACTATTTTGAATGAAACGCTTGATTGTTCGATGATCACGCTTCAGAAGCTTTGCAATTTTAAGAGTGCTGCATCCCTCTGCAAGATATCTCACTATTTTTGACTTTTCTGAGCCTGTCAAGTCCTTCTTTTGACCCATTTTGCCAAAGGAAAGGAAGTTGCCTAATAATTATGCACACCTGATATAGGGTGTTGATGTCATTAGACCACACCCCTTCTCATTACAGAGATGCACATCACCTAATATGCTTAAATGGTAGTAGGCTTTCAAGCCTATACAGCTTGGAGTAAGACAACATGCATAAAGAGGATGATGTGGTCAAAATACTAATTTGCCTAATAATTCTGCACTCCCTGTATATCCTTAGCTATTCAGTTCAAAGGGATATATAGTAATGCTACTAGACTCGTCTTCCCAAATTATTTGGTAAATAGTATACAGTTTAAAAATGGACTAGCTAGGAAGTGGATGTCACGCCGCACCGCTCTAGCCGTTGCTAGGGGCGCACCGCCTGCTTCCCTGCTCGTTGTCAAGGGCTGTGTCGGCTCCTGTTGCATGCGGTGGTGACGTCATTGCCGCATGCTCCTCTCACTCTGAAGTCGGTCAGGGTCTCCTGTGGCACAAATCCAGCGCCTATGTAAGTTGTTCACTTTTCTACCTTCACTGCCCAGGTATAGGTGTTACTTTGTGTGCTCCTCGGTGTGATTGTTATTACTGTATACTGGATTGCCATAACGTTACTGAACTCTGCCTGTCTGACTACTCTGCTTGCTTAACCCCTAAAGTACTGGATTGCCTCACTGTTGATGAACTCTGTCTGTCTGACTACTCTGCTTGCTTAAAGGGACAGTCTACACCAGAATTTTTATTGTTTTAAACGATAGATAATCCCTTTATTACCCATTCCCCAGTTTTGCATAACCAACACAGTTATATTAATATACTTTTAACCTCTGTGATTATCTTTTATCTAAGCCTCTGCAAACTGCTCCTTTATTTCAGTTCTTTTGACAGACTTGCAGTTTAGCCAATCAGTGCCTGCTCCCAGATAACTTCACGTGCATGAGCACAGTGTTATCTATATGAAACACATGAACTAACACCCTCTAGTGATGAAAAACTGTTAAAATGCATTCTGAAAAAAGGTGGCCTTCAAGGTCTAAGAAATTAGCATATGAACCTCCTAGGTTAAGCTTTCAACTAAGAATACCAAGAGAACAAAGCAAAATGGGTGATAAAAGTAAATTGGAAGATTGTTTAAAATTACATGCCCTATCTGAATCATGAAAGTTTATTTTGGACTAGACTGTCCCTTTAACCCTTAAAGTACTGTATTGCCTCACTGTTGATGAACACGGCCTGTATGACTACTCTGCTTGCTTAACCTATAATATACTTGATTGCCTTACCATTGCCGAACCCTGCCTGCCTGACCATTCTAGTGGTTTACCCTTGAATCACCTTCCTCTGATTCCCTGCCTGTTGTCGTCAAAGTCTATCCTGCCTATAGTGAGTACCGCTTACCTCATCTTGCAAACTTTCTCTGCTCTAGGATATTCTCTATCATTCCGGCTCAATGCCGGGATAAGAAGACTACTGGCCGAGTTCGGCCTGATAGTGGACTATCCCACGAGCATTACAGTGGAAGGAGTACTGTATATTAAATGAAAGTTATTCTAACAAAATAGAAACATTCTAGGAAGCCTCAAAAGCAGTTTTGAGGGGAGAAATTAAAGCTTATCTATGTTTTTGGGAAAAGAAAAATAAAGCCAGAGAAATCCAATTATCCGACTTGGTGAGAAATAAACTTAGACATAGGGCCCAATTCTTAAAGCTCCGAATGGAGCTTGATGCAGCTGTTTCCGCACAAGCCTTCAGGCTCAATGGAAACAGGAGTTAAGAAGCAGCGGTCTTCAGACCACTGTTCCTTAACTCGTCCGCTTGCTCTGAGGCTGCGGACATCAATCTGCCCGATCACATATGATCGGGTTGATTGACACTCCCTGCTAGCGCAAATCTGCAGGGGGCGGCATTGCACAAGCAGTTCTCCAAAACTTAAGGTTATAGCAGACATGGAGTCTGGATTCCAGAAGAAGTTGCTTAGAGCGTTCATATGCCTGTGTACATAAGCAGCCCAGGCTCACTGGTTTTTACAATCTAAAATGCGGTGTAGTGGATATAGTAAATGAGCCAAATTTGGTAAAAATCTGTGATAGTAATTGAGCAACCCTGTTAGGAATTATTGTTAGCATGACTAGCGCCATCTTGTTCTTAACTGCCATTTTGTCTTTGACATCCATCTTGTCTGAATAATATTTATTATAGCAATCATTCTGTAGAAATACATGTTTGTTATTAGTTTGTTAGAGCTAGGTGGCCTTGCAGATGTTCCTGGCACAATGCATGGAAGGTACTATCTCTATAAGATGCTCAAATAACCTTGCTTTGGTCCTAGATGCATTTCTTATTATGACTATAGAAATATTGTTTCTAGCTAGTATTTTTCCTGACAAACACTGTGTAAAATGACGCGGTCATAACGTGTCATCATGTTAACCCTGTATGCTGTAACTGTCGTCTATAAGACATGCCTTGTATCTTTCAATAAACGAGAATAGTTTTAGCATAAATAAAAAGAGAGAAGCGCTCAACCTGGGAACGAACAATAGCATAATAGCTTGTTCTATGGCTAGTTACCACCCTAGAAACAGCCTCTTTTTGCTCAGTATGTGCCTTTCACAGAGAAGAACTTTCCTGTAGCATATCAGTCTGATCCTGACTTCACAGTACAGTCCAGCCCCGAAATACCAGGCAATCCCTCTCTGAACAAGAGAAACAGCAAAACCCCAGACGTACGTTTCGGCCTATTGTGGGCCTCGTCAGTGAGGTGCAGCCATATCCCTCTAGGCACACTGAGCAACGGGTCCACGTCTGGATTCCCGCATCACACTTAGGGAGACTTCCCCAAGTGTCATAATTTGCATAAATAAAAAGAGAGAAGCGCTCAACCTGGGAACGAACAATAGCATAATAGCTTGTTCTATGGCTAGTTACCACCCTAGAAACAGCCTCTTTTTGCTCAATATGTGCCTTTCACAGAGAAGAACTTTCCTGTAGCATATCAGTCTGATCCTGACTTCACAGTACAGTCCAGCCCCGAAATACCAGGCAATCCCTCTCTGAACAAGAGAAACAGCAAAACCCCAGACGTACGTTTCGGCCTATTGTGGGCCTCGTCAGTGAGGTGCAGCCATATCCCTCTAGGCACACTGAGCAACGGGTCCACGTCTGGATTCCCGCATCACACTTAGGGAGACTTCCCCAAGTGTCATAATTTGCATAAATAAAAAGAGAGAAGCGCTCAACCTGGGAACGAACAATAGCATAATAGCTTGTTCTATGGCTAGTTACCACCCTAGAAGCAGCCTCTTTTTTCTCAATATGTGCCTTTCACAGAGAAGAACTTTCCTGTAGCATATCAGTCTTACTGACAAGGCCCACAATAGGCCGAAACGTACGTCTGAGGTTTTGCTGTTTCTCTCGTTTGGAGAGGGATTGCCTGGTATTTCGGGGCTACCTGTTGCATATTCTGCAAAGACTGTCTACACAGTGTTAACCTTCAGACTGCCTGATAACAAATGACCTACTCCTGCATTATTAACTGTTTCCTGTTTTACCCTTCTTCTGTCTGAGTATAAGTGACTATCCCTGCTCTCCTGATTCTGTGGAAGGCATTTCCTGAAACCAGTTCCTTATTCAGAAGTCTATCTGGCTGATATCATGAATTACTTTGGCACAGGCTAACCCTGCTCCATATCGTGAGTACTTTGTTTTTTGGAGGTTGTCGTGGGGTCACGTCCTGGATTAAACTCAGAGTGCAAGGGTGTTGTTTAAGTTCGCCCTTGCATTTGGGTCTACTTCTGGATATTTCCTAACCTGACAACAATACAGCCGATACCAGTCTTGAGAAAGGTCCTCACAGACCGAAACGCGTAGATTGTACTGGTATTGCGGCTCAGACATGCACGGTAAGCAGGATACTTATTTTGTTCTTAATATAGAGGCAATATTGCACTATGTTCTTTTTATATAGGAATCCGATGTCAGATTTAGGATTATTATAACCACTTCTGAAAGAAGATCACAAGCAAATATTACACCACCACCACCACCACCATCCTATTTAGGATATAACATTTATTTGGATATTAAGGATCTAACTTTTATGCACTAAAGAAGGATAACAGACATACATACCTTTGAGGGCATACCCTCATTCTATCTCTCTACCAATCATATCAAGACCACACTGTGTATACATTACTATTATATATTTTTTTTTTAAGGTGTACACCTTTTTTCCCACTGCATTTTTATTTTTACTTTTACTTTTTATTTTTTCAATAATTTTGAATTTAAATTTTTTGCAACATATACCCACAGATTTTTTGTCACATACACCCACTGACTTTTTTGATCATTTGATTTTTTTGATGTTTTTTTTATTTTTATACACACACATATATTTTTGTGAATTTTTATCGGATCATTTTTGTATACACACAACCTTTGGACACATTTATATTGATATTTCATTTTGGAATACTTCTGGACACTTTGGATTTTCACTTATTGTTTTGGACATTTTGGATTTTCATTTATAACACACGATATCATCACAACCATCACTATTGGAACCACATGGACTGTGCCTTATCTTATCTTTAATTAAGAGAATTGCTATGTATTAACTATATGCATTTATCAATTTATATATCACATTCATTTATATACCATTGTATTACACTATTTTATCATTGTATTGCCTACCAATTAAATTCTTAGGACATAGATATTTTAATACATTTATATTCTATATACTATGACATTTTTATATAAATTTTATTCTATACATTGTATACCATAAGATTGTATATCCATTGACTGTATTTTAGAAGATTATCCACTCGTATTTTAGGGATTGTATTTTAGGAAGTTGTTCATTCTTATATTTTAGAAGATTGTTTATTAAATAACATTTTTTACACATTTTATATATACGTCCTTCTTAATATAATATTTCCAAGAAGTATTTTAACACAGATCGTGGACACCAACTTAAGCCACATATACCTTAGAAGGGATATTGTAGTGCTCTCTCTATAGCATATTCTCTCTTCACAAGCTAACATATCCTCACCTTCTTCAACTGTGACCGCAGTTCCTGCACAATTCATCCCCCCTTTGGCATCTACAAAGGACTGAACAGAAATACTCAGATCCTGCATTAGGGAACAGCTAGCTGACCTCAGGCAGGACATACACTCCCTGGGATTCAGAGTAGAGGCATTGGAAGATAATGAAGAAAATACAAATGAAGAGTTAACCAATGTCCAATCCCTCCTTGAACAACAAACAGAAGTAATCTCCAACCTACAGGATAAGGTGGAGGATTTAGAGAACAGGAGCAAGAGGAAATACCTTAGGATAAGAGGAATCCCAGAATCTACCCTCCCAAAAGACTTACCAACATACCTACCAGTACTTTTCTCCCACATGCAGCAAACTTTAAGTGGGATAGAGCTCATTGCACGCTGAGACCGAGACCCCCTTAATCTGCGCCACCTCGAGACATCATAATTCAATTTAAAAACTTTACAGAAAAAGAAGATTTAATGACAGCCTCTAGAGAAAAACAGCCAATTAAATTTAGAGGATCACTGCTTCAATTTTATGCAGATCTATCTCCAAGAACTCTCCAGAGAAGCAAATATCTCTCTCCCCTTAGTACATTGCTCAGAATATTTTTAAAAAATCCATATCGTTGGGGTTTTCCTTTCCACATCTTAGTCACCCATGACAACCGAAGAGTGATATGCACAAAACCATCTAAGATTCCAGAGTTATGCAATCTTTTGGGCCTTGAACCTCCTCCACCTCCTCCACACGCATACCACTTCACCAAAAGACCCCAGACCTACCCCAGAGAACATGAGAAGATGGGAAACAATTCCTCCAATAAAAAAAGGGAAGATTACCAGCTCCGATGACATCACGAGACAATCTGTCCCGACAAGCCAAGGAAGTAACCTGAATACCAACAACCATGATCCTGCTAAAGAGAACTGACTTTGTCTCAACTCTGTTGTCCTAAACTTCTATGGACGGTACTCTTAATATTTCTTAATATATCTTCAGTTTACCACATAAATCTTCTTTCTTGCTCCATTTTTTGACATATCCACACTACACTTACTTAAAGGCTTGATGTGCTACACTAGTGTGCATTAACTTACATAACATGGTAGATAAACAGTCTACCCACTTCACTATACCACTATAATTAGCACATTATTTACAAGGTATGATCAACTCCACAAAACAATATCTGCTCTGAATAAGGCATTTATTGTGATTATTCCACTTATGCAGAAATATGGTCCTGCCAGACCCCTCTTGCCACACCCCTCCACGAGATGTGGCCTAGGTCCTTCATACAGGACTATCAATATTCATTAATTATACCAATTTCACAAAACATAAAATGTTCTAATGTTGTTATATATGTTTTTTATATGTTTGAATTGTTTATGTTTTTTCACTTTACTTGGTCTCACATCTTCTGCAAAACAGCTTACCTATATATTTTTACTTTGAAATATGGCATCCAAACATAAGCACCCTTTGAATATTATATCCCAAAATGTCAAAGGCTTCAATGTGCCCCAAAAACGAAAACAAGCATTAATTGACTTAAAACGTAGAGGTGCTGTGATCATAATGTTACAGGAAACACTTTTCTGCTCCAACAAAGATCCAAAATATTTTTAAAAAAGGAATTCCATTTTTGGAAAAACAAACAGACAGAGATATTGAGGGTAGATACTTGGCAGTCAAAGGTCTATTATATGGGAGTCTAGTCATAATTATTAATATATACGCCCCTAAACAAACTACCATTAGCTTCTTTAAGCTTATATTTAATAGAATGTTGGACTTTGCCTAAGGAATCATCATCTTAGGTGGGGATTCAAATTTTCCATTTAACCAAAATTTAGACTCTCTCTCCGCTTCTACGGCAGTGCCACAAAATACCCTTAGATCGATCTGGTCTAATTTTACAAACACAAACCTCCATGATACTTGGAGATAACTTTATTCTCAGAAAAGAGACTACTCCTTTTTTTCCCACCCCAACAAGACATTTTCCAGATTGGACTATCTATGTATAGATTAAACAGGTCTACAATATATTTCAAGGGCATTTATTAGTCACACATCAGACCACTCGGCAATGATACTCTCACTAAACTGGCCTACTAAACCACAGACCCCATACATATGGAAATTAGATTACTTCATATTATCAGACCCGATCACTAAGCAAAAACTCACCAAATCACTACAAGAGTTCTTCTCTATTAACAACACTTCAGAGACTTATATCTTTACCCTTTAAGAAACCCATAAATGCTACATCGGAGGTGACTTTATTCAAATCAAATCACATCTAAATAAACAAAAAAGAGAAAAGTACAAAACTTTGACCTCTACCCTCTCTAGATTGGATCATTTACACAAATTACACCCCACTGACAACAACATCCTGAAACAGTTAACAGACACAAGACAACAAATACAAAACCAACTAAACCAAAGTGCCCAACAAACAGCCTTCTTCTTTAAAAGGAAATATTTTACTGAAAATAATAAAGCTGGGAGACTTTTAGCCAGGGCCCTTAAGAGAAAAAAAATCTTAAATCTTATATTCATGAATTGAAGAACAAAAAAGGGAAAACCATCGAAACCACAAATGACATAGGACAGATTTTCACTGATTATTACACAGACTTATATAATCTTCCCAATATTACATCTGCCCCAAACTTTATAGACCACTGCAGAGACTAAATCAAATAGGCAGGCATGCTGTGTCTTCCCACAGACATGAAAAATGCACTAGACCAACCCATCTCCAAAAAAGAGTTACTGGAAGTTATCAAAAAATAAATAAAAACAAAAAAGCCCCAAGATAGCAGTTATTCCTAAACTGAGCAAACCATCTGACTCCCCCACAAATTATAGACCCATATCGCTATTAAATTTAGACATCAAATTATATGCAAAAAATAGAATTAATAATGTTTTGCCTCACCTCATCCATTTTAACCAAGTAGGCTTTATTCCCGGTAGGGAAGTCCATGATAACACTAACAAAATTGTAAAATTTTTTGAATTCGTCAAAAATGAGGGCATCCTGTCTGTCATGCTGGCTATGGATGCCGAAAATGCTTTCGACAGATTAAATTAGCAATTTCTAAGACTCACTCCTCCAATTTGGTTTTAGTGGCCCATTAGTAGAACACATTTTTCCCTATACAATGCCCCCTCCGTGACTATTAAAGGGACACTCAAGTAAAAATTAAACTTCATGATTCAGATACAGCATGCAATTTTAAACAACTTTCCAATTTACTTCCATTAGCAATATGTGCACAGTCTTTTAATATTTACACTGAGCATGTACAAGAGTTCACAGCATATACGTATATGCATTTGTGATTGGCTGATGGCTGTCACATGATACAGGGGGAGTGGAAATAGACATAACTTTGCAATTTATTTAAAAATAAATCTACTCATTTGAAGTTCTGACTAAGTGCTATTGCATTATCTTCTTATCATGCATTTGTTGATTATGTAAATCTACTGTATTGACTGGTCCTTTAAATTTAACAATAAATTATCTAAAAAGTTCCATATCAATAACGGAACTAGGCATTGCTGCCCACTATCACCGCTATTAATTTGCACTCATGATCGAAGTTTTAACATATCACATTAGAAAAGATAAGATTCAAGGTATTTGCATTCATTATACGTGGACAATGTCCTTTTTACACTTTTTAAATCTGTACCGACAGTGTTGAATGCACTTAAGACATATGGACAGTTTTCAAACTTTTCCATAAATCACTCAAAATCTGAAATGATGGGAATAGGGATTGATGATCCCTCTCTTCAATTACTCCAACAAACTAATAACTTAAAATGGTAACACCATTCTATAAAATATTTGGGCATTATGATAGCCACCATCCAGGAGGATCTCCTAAAATTAAATTACGACAAACTGATGACAGAGATATCTGCTGAGCTAGATAGATGGAGACAAAACCTCCTCTCCTGGTTAGGTCACATACATGCAGTGAAAATGACCATTTTACAAGACTATTATATTTATTCCAGACTCTACCAATACCCCTTCCCGATTCCTACATACCCAAATTTCAGACTCTATTACATAAATATATATGGCACAGAACAGTCCCCAGAGTAGCCAAATCCACTTTCTTCCATTCTAAACAGAATGGGGGATTAGGAGTACCTTGCTTAGTAAAATATAGAAGAGCAGCAATACTCCAAAGAATAGTCAATTGGTGCAAAAACACAAATTATAAAGAATGGGTCCAATTGGTACATCAATTACTGCAAGAAAGGCAATTAGGAAGTAGATGTTGGCTCCTGATGAAAACATGGCCCAAAACACCCCTCTCATACCCTATAGTAAATGAGGTATTCCAAACCTGGAAAACTGTCCTTAATACTCCTAACTCTATCTCTTCCATAACATCCCCTTTGACATTAATAATGCTAGATGATGCCGTACCTTTCATGGATCTTTTCTGCCATACACCGACCGCAACAATAGCTGTCACTATACCATTTTACACAATTTCAAATGGAGAAAGACTAAAAACAAACACTGAACTTGTTGACAGTGGTTTAGATCCATTTAAGAATTGGCTCACTTACCTTCAGCTTCAAAACTTTTCATATAAACACTCCAACAAACACTACCTCTTTAAACAAAGAAATACATTTGAGATTCTGTGTTCAGGGAATCTCACTACTAGAGGCACACTATCACTTATATATAAACTACTATTAACACCAAAACCCCCATTACTGCCTTCATACACTAACAGTTGGTCCCGTGACCTCATGATAGATAGCTCAGCATGCTAAGGCACTGTGGCTGAGTGCTATAGCAACTCAAGGGTTGCAGGTTCGATCCCCGGCGAGGTCCACTCAGCCTTTCATCCTTCCGAGGTCGTTAAAATGAGCAGCGCCTTGAGACCCTTACAGGTGATTAGCCGTGCTTTACAAGTACCTAATACAATACAATGATCCCCCCATCTAGGGAAGAATGGAACACAATTTTTCAAAGAACTGCAAAATCATCCATTTCAGTGTCAATTCTAGAAACTAACTATAAGGTTTTACTGAGATGGTATTTAACCCCTAACAGAATCAAGGCAATTTTCCCCAATGCTTCAGATAGATGCTGGAGAGAATACAGAGAAAGAGACACTCCCATCCATATTTAGTGGTCTTGCCCAGTTATCTCAAAATTTTGGTCCTTGGTGATAAAAGAGATAAATGAACTGCTCTCTATATATATTTCACCTGATCCTGTTACCATATTATAACATAAACCCATTCCTAAATGACATAAGACACAAAACAATGCTTTACTCATCCTCCTCAACAGCGCCAAGCAAACCATTCCTAGGTATTAGAAGCAAAAAAACAATTCCTACTATCTCTGAATGGCATTCTCAAGTACACACCACAAGCTGTACATGCGAACAAGGAATGAAAAAAAGGAATGAAAAAAGGAGCACAAGCAGCGGTTTCAATGCACATAACATTTATTTACAAATGCCAAACATAGCGCCATGGCGCTCAAAGTGAAGAAAAGAAAAACAACACGTTTGTCAAACAGAACAAAATCGTGAGAGGGGATAACACACCCCGGGGTAAATACTGACAAAAATCAATAGGACTAGCTTAAAGAAACAGGTATACGCGTTTCAGCTTACAGCCTTACTCATTACCTGACTAAAACACAATGAGGTGAACTTAAAAACAGTAGCTAGTCATCCTATTGGTAGATGGGAACACTCCCATTAGTTAATCCTCCAATGGAACGATTGGATTGTGTAGCTATGATCAACTAGGACAGCAAGGAAATGTGCACTGTTTACGGCTCACAGTGAAACGTATGGAACAAGAATAGAAATGTAAATAAATAAACAAATAAACATAAACTTGAATATAAATATAAACAGTTCTAATGCATTATATGTAGCATAAATCTAATAAATATAGACAATTTAGATTAGCAAACATGACATAATAATTGTTGATATACTCAATTCCGACCAGAGAGAGTATAAAGGAACCCCGGACCCAGCCGAAAACATTTGAGTTGCTGGGAAACTGCTCCATCGTTGCTGAAACAAAAATACAAATATACAGGTGGTTTAAGCACAGAATAAATGTCGTTTGCAACCAGATTATACAACTTATATAAATATTGAGCTATAGTGACCAGACCCTAGGCATACTATACATACATTATAATTATGCCAATAGTGCTATTAGCCTGAAAAAATATATATGTATAGTACGGTCAATATTGTCTATAGATAAAAAAGTGCTCTAATTATATGCATTCCTTAACAGACAGGTCAGCAGGTAGCCTTATTATAACAGGGAACCTTATTAGCCATAGTGGAGTGAATCTAGAGGGTGAGCTAAAGTACCAGGGACCCGAAAAGCCATACTAGAGTACCTGGTGCTGTTAGGCTCCTATTCTCCTAGGGTGACATGGTATGGACCAGGTAAGCCTGGTGGGGGAGAGGAGAGGATAGGCCCTACCAAAAATTGATAAGGTCATATTCTGAATTTAGGCCCTCTGGAACTCTTGTCCTGAGTTTAAAGATCCAGAAGGCCTCCCTCTCCCCTAGCCTGCGGACCCTGTCAACTCCACCCCTGCAGGGAGCCACCCTCTCGATAATAGTCCATGTGAATGAACTGGTGTCTTTCTGGTGTGTGCCAGCAAAATGTTGGATCAAAGCTGTAGTGAGTACCCCCGCCCTTATATCACTAAGGTGCTCTTTAATACGGGTTCTGGCCTCTCTTGTCGTGAGGCCCACATATTGAAGGGAACATTCCCTGCAAGAAATAACATAAACTACATATGTGGACCTACAGTTGAGGCAAGAATCTATCATGAAGTTCTGACCCGTCATTAGTGAGGTGAACTGGTTTCCAGGGGCTAGCTTTTCACAAGCCACACATGTACGATGGTGGCAGTGAAATGTACCCTTACAACTCAACCATGAAGAAGTGGTTTGTACTGTCTTTTTAATTCGTGTGGGTGCCACAATGTTTCCTATTGTTCTGTTTTTCTTGTAGGAATACCTTATGCCATCTCTGACCACTCCTTGGAGTTTGTCATCTGCAGATAGCATATGGAAATTATGCCTCACTATTTGGCAAATTTCCCTATATTGTCTTGAGTACTCAGTTAGGAAGACAATTTTGTTGTCTTTCCCTTCCTGAGTGCAGGATTTAGGCATAAGGAGTCTTTCCCTAGGTATTCCTCTAACAATATTCCTCGCTTTCGTGATGACAGAACTCCTATAGCCTCTCTCTTTCAAGCGTAGGGTCAGTTCATTGGCCTGTTTCTCATAAACCTCTGCATTACTGCAGTTTCTTTTCAGCCTAATGAACTGACCCTTCGCTACCCCTTTAAATACTCCTGGCGGGTGGCAACTAGCTGCGTGTAGCAGTGAGTTGCCCGAAATGGGTTTGCGGTAGGTCTCTGAGCTAATGAACTGGTCCTGTCTACCCCTGAGGGTCACATCTAGAAAATTAATGGTATCGCTTTGTATCTCATTAGTAAAGTGTATCCCCATAGAGTCATCATCAAGACTTTTTATGAATGTCTGTAATTCAGATTCACTGCCTCCCCATATAAAGAGGAGGTCGTCGATATAGCGACCGTACCAAACCACTTTGTCTTTGTGAGGATTCCCATCTCCATAGACGTGGGATAGCTCCCACCAACCCATGAACAGGTTGGCGTAAGAGGGGGCAAATTTCGCCCCCATGGCCGTCCCACGCCTCTGGAGAAAGAAATCCCCCCCAAATTCAAAGTAGTTATGGTTAAGAAGGAAGTTGGTAACTTCCACCACAAAGTTCACAAAGTTTGAATTTAGTCCGTATTGTTTTTCTAAGAAAAACCGGATGGCTTGTAACCCCTTTACGTGTGGAATGGAGGTGTATAGCGATTTGACATCAGCTGTCAGCCAAACATAGTGTTTGCTCCAGACTACTCTTGAAAGGAGATTGAGTACATGCTTTGTATCTGAGAGAAAGCTCCATAGAGCACTCACCATTGGCTGCAAGACATGGTCCAGCCACTCTGACAGGTGCTCCAGCAGGGATCCAATGCCACTCACGATTGGCCTCCCCTGTATATTTTCAGTGGATTTATGGACCTTGGGTAGGTGATTAAATGTGGGGATGGTGGGATTAGACACTAAGAGATAGTCCCGTGTCTTGGCATCAATAAAGCCCAACTCCACACCATCATCTACAAGGGAGGCCAATCGCCGCTGGAACCTCCCTGTCGGATCACCCGGTAGAGCACTGTAGTCATCAGTATTCCTTAATTGCCTGTAAGCTTCCTCCTTGAAGCTACTGGCATTCAGTACCACTATGGTACCGCCCTTATCTGCGGCCCTCACCACTATATTTTCATTGCTGGCTAGACTGTCTAGGGCCTTCCTCTGTAGTGCTGATATGTTGTTGTGTTTGCCCCTCTCTGACTTGTAATATAACTTAGTGAGGTCCAATTCTACCCTCTGTTGGAATTTCTCCAAGACTTGGCCTCTGTTCTGGATCGGATAGAACGAGGACTTACACTTAAAGGTTGGAACCTGTACACTCCCAGCCTCACTGGCCTCATCCCCTAGTATCTCTAGAGACCTAATGTCACAGATTTCCTGAAAACTGAATTGAATGTCGGGCCCTTGGCCTACCAAGCCCCCTGACCTATTTCTGGTCATAGATGCGTGGCTCTCATCACTTTCTCCCTCTTGGGAATGGTAGAACTTCCTTAGTGTTAATTTCCGAATTAGCTTATTGACATCAAGTAGTGTCCTGAACAGGTTAAAATCTGCAGTTGGCGTAAAGGACAGTCCCAGGCTCAGTACCTCCAGTTCATGTTTGGTCAGCACCACATCTGAGAGATTCAGTACATTCTGTAGTTGCCTCGGCCTCTGCCCTTTCTCTGGGGGTACCTCCTTTGATCCTTGTATTGGTGGCTTTGATCCTTGCTGGCGCCTCCCCCCCCCGTCTGGTGTTCTTTGGGGGACGTGAAAAACCTGTTCCAATTGTGCTCTCTCCACTTCTGTAGCCTCTGTAGTACTCGTCTCTACACATCTTATTTCTTCCCTATAGTGTGAGCGTGGCTGTGGAGCTTGTGTTTTTAGTATAGAGGGTGGTAGAGGTATTGAATTGTCCTTTGGTCTGGTCACTGGTGTCTTAGGTGGTATTTCTTCACCACCCGATCCAGACCCCTCATCACACGATTCCCCTTCACTTTCAAAAAAGTTCACTCTCCTTCTGCTTCGCCTGTGTCTATTGTTCCCCCTTGATTTATTTGGGTAAAATGTATTTCTATTTTGTTCCTTCCTTAGAGTTTGTCTATCCTTTTTATTCCATACATAGACACGATTCAAGTCGTAGTCTAGCTGGTCCCTAAGGTATTTACTGTGTTTTATTTCTAATAGCAGTGTTTTCGCTTCTGCTATTATTTGCTGGAGTGTGCTGTCAAACTTTAGATAGCTTGGTTCCTTGCTCCTATTGTTCAGTTCCCTCTGAACCTCTTTAATTTTTAATGTTATCTCCTCTAGGGACTTTTGTTTGTATTCGCAGATCAGCTGCATAAGTTTCTGTGAGCAGGTACTCAGGTGGCCATTCCACAGATCAATGAATATCTTATCATCTGTGACAAAAGTAGGAAATTTGTTTAGCCTTAGTCCCCTGGGTATAATGCCCAATTCCTGATACTTAGTCAAAGTCTTTATATCCCAAATGAGTTTGTTTTCTTTTAGGAGTAGAAATTCTAATTCTTCAAATAGGGCAACCAGGCTATAATGAGATTTGTCAGTGGAAAACACTTTGTTATAATCCACAGGAGCAGTGTTCCTTTCCTGTGCATTCCTCAGTGAGAACAGTGAAGCTACTTCAGTACTACCCCCTTCACTCATACCTGACCGCAAGCACGCTCACACAAAAAATATATGTGTTTAAAAGCTGATAACAATGTTTGTGTGCCAATAGCTTCAATTGGTGTAGATGCCACCTAGGATTTCGGTTACCCTCCCAGGAGTCTGGCCAAGACCCCACGTATACACGTAATAGAGCAGAAAAACAAGGGAAAAGTCACTTAGATAGAGAGTAACCACGGTGAAGTGTGTCAATCCACTTGAGAGCAGTGTGTTAGTCAGCTAGCTCCCAAAATCACAATGTGTGTAATGTTTGGAAATTCACAGGATTGAATGACCAGGTCCAGTGAGTATTCCCTACCTCAAACTTAGACCGGTGAGGTTCATATGCCTCCGCTGGATGCACAAATATAAAAATGCAAACACACTAGATGTCTAGTGAATATAATGAATATATATATGCCAAGAGTCCACAACTCATACCTGTGTGCTGCTGGATCCTGAGCGACAGTCCATTGTGGTAGAATATCAGTCCTCCTTATTATGTATTGGACATGTAATTCAATCGGTATCCAGCTCCTGCGGTAAACCTGAGTGAACTCTGACGGCTGCGGTGGGTAGCTCCTCCTTCCGTTTGTATCCCAGGTGAAGGGCGTGATAATGCGGTCAGGTTGAATTGGTGCAATACCTTGCTGCTGTGCTACACTATGGGCCGGTCAAATGCGAACAAGGAATGAAAAAAGGAGCACAAGCAGCGGTTTCAATGCACATCCCTGTTATAATAAGGCTACCTGCTGACCTGTCTGTTAAGGAATGCATATAATTAGAGCACTTTTTTATCTATAGACAATATTGACCGTACTATACATATATATTTTTTCAGGCTAATAGCACTATTGGCATAATTATAATGTATGTATAGTATGCCTAGGGTCTGGTCACTATAGCTCAATATTTATATAAGTTGTATAATCTGGTTGCAAACGACATTTATTCTGTGCTTAAACCACCTGTATATTTGTATTTTTGTTTCAGCAACGATGGAGCAGTTTCCCAGCAACTCAAATGTTTTCGGCTGGGTCCGGGGTTCCTTTATACTCTCTCTGGTCGGAATTGAGTATATCAACAATTATTATGTCATGTTTGCTAATCTAAATTGTCTATATTTATTAGATTTATGCTACATATAATGCATTAGAACTGTTTATATTTATATTCAAGTTTATGTTTATTTGTTTATTTATTTACATTTCTATTCTTGTTCCATACGTTTCACTGTGAGCCGTAAACAGTGCACATTTCCTTGCTGTCCTAGTTGATCATAGCTACACAATCCAATCGTTCCATTGGAGGATTAACTAATGGGAGTGTTCCCATCTACCAATAGGATGACTAGCTACTGTTTTTAAGTTCACCTCATTGTGTTTTAGTCAGGTAATGAGTAAGGCTGTAAGCTGAAACGCGTATACCTGTTTCTTTAAGCTAGTCCTATTGATTTTTGTCAGTATTTACCCCGGGGTGTGTTATCCCCTCTCACGATTTTGTTCTGTTTGACAAACGTGTTGTTTTTCTTTTCTTCACTTTGAGCGCCATGGCGCTATGTTTGGCATTTGTAAATAAATGTTATGTGCATTGAAACCGCTGCTTGTGCTCCTTTTTTCATTCCTTGTTCGCATTTGACCGGCCCATAGTGTAGCACAGCAGCAAGGTATTGCACCAATTCAACCTGACCGCATTATCACGCCCTTCACCTGGGATACAAACGGAAGGAGGAGCTACCCACCGCAGCCGTCAGAGTTCACTCAGGTTTACCGCAGGAGCTGGATACCGATTGAATTACATGTCCAATACATAATAAGGAGGACTGATATTCTACCACAATGGACTGTCGCTCAGGATCCAGCAGCACACAGGTATGAGTTGTGGACTCTTGGCATATATATATTCATTATATTCACTAGACATCTAGTGTGTTTGCATTTTTATATTTGTGCATCCAGCGGAGGCATATGAACCTCACCGGTCTAAGTTTGAGGTAGGGAATACTCACTGGACCTGGTCATTCAATCCTGTGAATTTCCAAACATTACACACATTGTGATTTTGGGAGCTAGCTGACTAACACACTGCTCTCAAGTGGATTGACACACTTCACCGTGGTTACTCTCTATCTAAGTGACTTTTCCCTTGTTTTTCTACAAGCTGTACATGTTTATATACAATTTGTACAATTTACCATTGTTCATAATGTCTTTTTTTACCGAAGAACTGTTGCCTTGCAGATAATATCTCTGAGATTCTTAAAATGGATGCCATTATATATGCACTGTTTCTTATATACAATCGTATAGTATTGAAAACTGTTCAATCAAAAATAATTAAAAAAAAAAGGAAAAAGGGAGATTGCACTTTTAATTAATAAAAGTTGGAATTATAACATCCTTTTGCAAGAATGAAATCATGTGCGCGTTACTTACTTGTGGAGATAGAGGTGCATGATACGCGTTTTATGTTTTGCAATGTATATGAGCCTGACACATTGAAAAATTAATTCTGGGATGGTTTGAAACTTAGATTATTAAAACACATTAGCAAAAACGTTATAGTTGCAGAGTATTCTAACATGGCAATGTACCCACCTCTTGATAGATTGCAGTTAAGGCAGTCTCACTTAAAGTCCAAGGAAAATCTTTGTAGATATTTGTAAGAGCTTGAGGTTAAAAAATATTTGGCAAATTCAGATCCTAGATTGTCGAGCTTACACGTGTGAATCTAAGGCTCACAAATCTATATCAAGGATTGATCTTTTTTTAATTTTTAGAGAGTGTTTGTGACATGGAAATCAAGGAAGTTATAAAAGATATTCTAATTGCTGATGATTCCATTACAGGGAGTGCAGAATTATTAGGCAAGTTGTTCAATAATAAAATTAATCCCCAAAAATACAACAACCATGTTCTCAATTAACCCAAAAAACTCATTAATATCAAAGCTGAATAGTTTTGGAAGTAGTTTTTAGTTTGTTTTTAGTTATAGCTATTTTAGGGGGATATCTGTGTGTGCAGGTGACTATTACTCTGCATAATTATTAGGCAACTTAACAAAAAACAAATATATACCCATTTCAATTATTTATTTTTACCAGTGAAACCAATATAACATCTCAACATTCACAAATATACATTTCTGACATTCAAAAACAAAACAAAAACAAATCAGTGACCAATATAGCCACCTTTCTTTGCAAGGACACTCAAAAGCCTGCCATCCATGGATTCTGTCAGTGTTTTGATCTGTTCACCATCAACATTGCGTGCAGCAGCAACCACAGCCTCCCAGACACTGTTCAGAGAGGTGTACTGCTTTCCCTCCTTGTAAATCTCACATTTGATGATGGACCACAGGTTCTCAATGGGGTTCAGATCAGGTGAACAAGGCGGCCATGTCATTAGATTTTCTTCTTTTATACCCTTTCTTGCCAGCCACGCTGTGGAGTACTTGGACGCGTGTGATGGAGCATTGTCCTGCATGAAAATCATGTTTTTCTTGAAGGATGCAGACTTCTTCCTGTACCACTGCTTGAAGAAGGTGTCTTCCAGAAACTGGCAGTAGGACTGGGAGTTGAGTTTGACTCCATCCTCAACCCGAAAAGGCCCCACAAGCTCATCTTTGATGATACCAGCCCAAACCAGTACTCCACCTCCACCTTGCTGGCGTCTGAGACGGACTGGAGCTCTCTGCCCTTTACCAATCCAGCCACGGGCCCATCCATCTGGCCCATCAAGACTCACTCTCATTTCATCAGTCCATAAAACCTTAGAAAAATCAGTCTTGAGATATTTCTTGGCCCAGTCTTGACGTTTCAGCTTGTGTGTCTTGTTCAGTGGTGGTCGTCTTTCAGCCTTTCTTACCATGGTCATGTCTCTGAGTATTGCACACCTTGTGCTTTTGGGCACTCCAGTGATGTTGCAGCTCTGAAATATGGCCAAACTGGTGGCAAGTGGCATCTTGGCAGCTGCACGCTTGACTTTTCTCAGTTCATGGGCAGTTATTTTGCGCCTTGGTTTTTCCACACGCTTCTTGCGACCCTGTTGACTATTTTGAATGAAACGCTTGATTGTTCGATGATCACGCTTCAGAAGCTTTGCAATTTTAAGAGTGCTGCATCCCTCTGCAAGATATCTCACTATTTTTGACTTTTCTGAGCCTGTCAAGTCCTTCTTTTGACCCATTTTGCCAAAGGAAAGGAAGTTGCCTAATAATTATGCACACCTGATATAGGGTGTTGATGTCATTAGACCACACCCCTTCTCATTACAGAGATGCACATCACCTAATATGCTTAAATGGTAGTAGGCTTTCAAGCCTATACAGCTTGGAGTAAGACAACATGCATAAAGAGGATGATGTGGTCAAAATACTAATTTGCCTAATAATTCTGCACTCCCTGTATATCCTTAGCTATTCAGTTCAAAGGGATATATAGTAATGCTACTAGACTCGTCTTCCCAAATTATTTGGTAAATAGTATACAGTTTAAAAATGGACTAGCTAGGAAGTGGATGTCACGCCGCACCGCTCTAGCCGTTGCTAGGGGCGCACCGCCTGCTTCCCTGCTCGTTGTCAAGGGCTGTGTCGGCTCCTGTTGCATGCGGTGGTGACGTCATTGCCGCATGCTCCTCTCACTCTGAAGTCGGTCAGGATCTCCTGTGGCACAAATCCAGCGCCTATGTAAGTTGTTCACTTTTCTACCTTCACTGCCCAGGTATAGGTGTTACTTTGTGTGCTCCTCGGTGTGATTGTTATTACTGTATACTGGATTGCCATAACGTTACTGAACTCTGCCTGTCTGACTACTCTGCTTGCTTAACCCCTAAAGTACTGGATTGCCTCACTGTTGATGAACTCTGTCTGTCTGACTACTCTGCTTGCTTAAAGGGACAGTCTACACCAGAATTTTTATTGTTTTAAACGATAGATAATCCCTTTATTACCCATTCCCCAGTTTTGCATAACCAACACAGTTATATTAATATACTTTTAACCTCTGTGATTATCTTTTATCTAAGCCTCTGCAAACTGCTCCTTTATTTCAGTTCTTTTGACAGACTTGCAGTTTAGCCAATCAGTGCCTGCTCCCAGATAACTTCACGTGCATGAGCACAGTGTTATCTATATGAAACACATGAACTAACACCCTCTAGTGATGAAAAACTGTTAAAATGCATTCTGAAAAAAGGTGGCCTTCAAGGTCTAAGAAATTAGCATATGAACCTCCTAGGTTAAGCTTTCAACTAAGAATACCAAGAGAACAAAGCAAAATGGGTGATAAAAGTAAATTGGAAGATTGTTTAAAATTACATGCCCTATCTGAATCATGAAAGTTTATTTTGGACTAGACTGTCCCTTTAACCCTTAAAGTACTGTATTGCCTCACTGTTGATGAACACGGCCTGTATGACTACTCTGCTTGCTTAACCCATAATATACTTGATTGCCTTACCATTGCCGAACCCTGCCTGCCTGACCATTCTAGTGGTTTACCCTTGAATCACCTTCCTCTGATTCCCTGCCTGTTGTCGTCAAAGTCTATCCTGCCTATAGTGAGTACCGCTTACCTCATCTTGCAAACTTTCTCTGCTCTAGGATATTCTCTATCATTCCGGCTCAATGCCGGGATAAGAAGACTACTGGCCGAGTTCGGCCTGATAGTGGACTATCCCACGAGCATTACAGTGGAAGGAGTACTGTATATTAAATGAAAGTTATTCTAACAAAATAGAAACATTCTAGGAAGCCTCAAAAGCAGTTTTGAGGGGAGAAATTAAAGCTTATCTATGTTTTTGGGAAAAGAAAAATAAAGCCAGAGAAATCCAATTATCCGACTTGGTGAGAAATAAACTTAGACATAGGGCCCAATTCTTAAAGCTCCGAATGGAGCTTGATGCAGCTGTTTCCGCACAAGCCTTCAGGCTCAATGGAAACAGGAGTTAAGAAGCAGCGGTCTTCAGACCACTGTTCCTTAACTCGTCCGCTTGCTCTGAGGCTGCGGACATCAATCTGCCCGATCACATATGATCGGGTTGATTGACACTCCCTGCTAGCGCAAATCTGCAGGGGGCGGCATTGCACAAGCAGTTCTCCAAAACTTAAGGTTATAGCAGACATGGAGTCTGGATTCCAGAAGAAGTTGCTTAGAGCGTTCATATGCCTGTGTACATAAGCAGCCCAGGCTCACTGGTTTTTACAATCTAAAATGCGGTGTAGTGGATATAGTAAATGAGCCAAATTTGGTAAAAATCTGTGATAGTAATTGAGCAACCCTGTTAGGAATTATTGTTAGCATGACTAGCGCCATCTTGTTCTTAACTGCCATTTTGTCTTTGACATCCATCTTGTCTGAATAATATTTATTATAGCAATCATTCTGTAGAAATACATGTTTGTTATTAGTTTGTTAGAGCTAGGTGGCCTTGCAGATGTTCCTGGCACAATGCATGGAAGGTACTATCTCTATAAGATGCTCAAATAACCTTGCTTTGGTCCTAAATGCATTTCTTATTATGACTATAGAAATATTGTTTCTAGCTAGTATTTTTCCTGACAAACACTGTGTAAAATGACGCGGTCATAACGTGTCATCATGTTAACCCTGCATGCTGTAACTGTCGTCTATAAGACATGCCTTGTATCTTTCAATAAACGAGAATAGTTTTAGCATAAATAAAAAGAGAGAAGCGCTCAACCTGGGAACGAACAATAGCATAATAGCTTGTTCTATGGCTAGTTACCACCCTAGAAACAGCCTCTTTTTGCTCAATATGTGCCTTTCACAGAGAAGAACTTTCCTGTAGCATATCAGTCTGATCCTGACTTCACAGTACAGTCCAGCCCCGAAATACCAGGCAATCCCTCTCTGAACAAGAGAAACAGCAAAACCCCAGACGTACGTTTCGGCCTATTGTGGGCCTCGTCAGTGAGGTGCAGCCATATCCCTCTAGGCACACTGAGCAACGGGTCCACGTCTGGATTCCCGCATCACACTTAGGGAGACTTCCCCAAGTGTCATAATTTGCATAAATAAAAAGAGAGAAGCGCTAAACCTGGGAACGAACAATAGCATAATAGCTTGTTCTATGGCTAGTTACCACCCTAGAAGCAGCCTCTTTTTTCTCAATATGTGCCTTTCACAGAGAAGAACTTTCCTGTAGCATATCAGTCTTACTGACGAGGCCCACAATAGGCCGAAACGTACGTCTGAGGTTTTGCTGTTTCTCTCGTTTGGAGAGGGATTGCCTGGTATTTCGGGGCTGGACTGCACTGTTAAGTCAGGATCAGACTTGCTGTTTCTCTCGTTCGGAGAGGGATTGCCTGGTATTTCGGGGCTGGACTGCACTGTTAAGTCAGGATCAGACTGATATGCTACAGGAAAGTTCTTCTCTGTGAAAGGCACATATTGAGCAAAAAGAGGCTGCTTCTAGGGTGGTAACTAGCCATAGAACAAGCTATTATGCTATTGTTCGTTCCCAGGTTGAGCGCTTCTCTCTTTTTATTTATGCAAATTATGACACTTGGGGAAGTCTCCCTAAGTGTGATGCAGGAATCCAGACGTAGACCCGTTGCTCAGTGTGCCTAGAGGGATATGGCTGCACCTCACTGACGAGGCCCACAATAGGCCGAAACGTACGTCTGAGGTTTTGCTGTTTCTCTCGTTCGGAGAGGGATTGCCTGGTATTTCAGGGCTGGACTGCACTGTTAAGTCAGGATCAGACTGATATGCTACAGGAAAGTTCTTCTCTGTGAAAGGCACATATTGAGCAAAAAGAGGCTGCTTCTAGGGTGGTAACTAGCCATAGAACAAGCTATTATGTTATTGTTCGTTCCCAGGTTGAGCGCTTCTCTCTTTTTATTTATGCAAATTATGACACTTGGGGAAGTCTCCCTAAGTGTGATGCGGGAATCAAGACGTGGACCCGTTGCTCAGTGTGCCTAGAGGGATATGGCTGCACCTCACTGACGAGGCCCACAATAGGCCGAAACGTACGTCTGAGGTTTTGCTGTTTCTCTCGTTCGGAGAGGGATTGCCTGGTATTTCGGGGCTGGACTGCACTGTTAAGTCAGGATCAGACTGATATGCTACAGGAAAGTTCTTCTCTGTGAAAGGCACATATTGAGCAAAAAGAGGCTGCTTCTAGGGTGGTAACTAGCCATAGAACAAGCTATTATGTTATTGTTCGTTCCCAGGTTGAGCGCTTCTATCTTTTTATTTATGAGAATAGTTTTAGACTCATTGCTGCGTGGTCTGAAGTGCTGTTCTCTAGGATATCCTTACTCTACTTTCCCGCTGTGGATCTGAACCTAAATTTAGTTGGTTTTATTTTTGTAATAGGTGTTGGTTATATAAAGGGTTAAAGGGGTTCCTGCAGTAAAGAAGGTGTAGGGTTTGTGCGGAGGTTTTTTGACCTGCCGACACTTGTGATAATCCCCTCTAGACAGTTTATAGTCCTGTGCTAGTTTTGGACAGGTGTTGCAGTCCTGTTTGGTGAAGCGTGCAAGAGATAAAAAGTTAGCATGCATTTGACGGGAGGTCCTTAGTCCCCCGGGCAAGTTGGTATCGCTGTGTTGTGGTGAGTTTGAGTCTCACCTGTGTTGAAGTTGTCCCTATACATTTATATAAGTTGATTTTTTGTTACCTATCACTGGACTTGAATTACTATTTGGTGCTTACTTGCTTTTAATTACTATATGATTGTGCTGTGCTGTGCTGTGCTTAGAAAATATTAAGTGACTGTGCATTTTAGCATTGCTGCTCTTATTGTGTTGTTAAAAAAATGGGGTCTGCTAATAGCAAAATATTGATAATAATGCAGAGTGAAAAGGAGAAGGTTATTGCATTTTTAATGTCTACAAAGGGGTTAACAGAAGCATTTCAGGCAGAGAGAAATCCACTCCAGAAAGGGAGGGGGATTATAAAACTGTCAGTGAGCACAGCTTTGTAGATTCAACGAGAAAACTTCCTCTGTGTTAAAGAATTTTGTGGGCATAGAGGGGGGGGGCACCAAGCGCACACACCAGAGCACATATTCAGAGAACGAAAAAAAACTGTTACAGAAGCTCCGTTTGTAAAACTCTTTCTTTTGTTGTATGCGTGTTTGCAGTAAGGAAAAGGAGATTCTGTGTATTTTATGTGTAAGGAGTGTTGGTCTGTCGGTTCTCACTGTGTCTGGTATGACGTGTAAAAGATTTACTGTAAAAAAATGGCCATTCATTGCAAATTCGGGCACTTTCAAATACATTTTGAATTTGGTGGAAAGTTAATCTTATTGTATTCTTAAATGTCTTTGGTATGTTATGAAATGTATGTTTTCCTGAAAGAAAGAGACTGTTAATGTGCTGAAATTGCGTAAGAATAAATGTAGGGACTGAATTTATGGTATGCAAGCTGATATGATGTATTTTGTGTGTATTGCTGTAAAAATGATCTTGGTGCATTTTTCTTTCGGAATGGTAATTATTCAGGCTAGTTTCTTAGCTAAGAAATCAGACATTGTAATGCGGTATTTTGTAGTGTTATTGTTATAACTTTATTTTAAAGTCATCAGCATGTTCTTAATTATTTGTGTTATTAATAGCAGCTTTTATTTTTAAGTGATAGTTGATGTATGCAAATAAAAAAACTGTCCACCTGTTGCGGCATATCAATATATTGTTTTTGCAAGTGAACTAATTAAGGGATTTGTGAATGTGCGGATGATTGTGTGACTTTCGGTCACGTTCTGGTAAATGGAAAAAAGATTAACAGGTTGATTCAAGTATGTTGTATTTGCAAGATTTGTGCACGGCGTTAGTGGAAAAGATAAAATAAGGTTATAAGCTGTATATCATTAAAATTTATCTAAAAGTATTTGGGTCCGTTTCTTTTGCAAGTAAATTAATTCAGTAGAAGTTTTAATATAAACTGTGTAATATTATTTATGCTGTGATGGCTCTCATTTAAATATGCAGGTCATGATACAGTAAAGAAGTAGAATTTTTGTGGTAAATAATACAAGTTTCCTAATCATGGCTAGAGTATACATATGTAATTTACATGATAAATGGTTAGTCCTAAAAGGGACAGTACACTGTAACATAGCTTTTATATTAATGTATTTTCGATGACTTGATTATACAAGCTGCATAGTATAAAACATAGGAGAAATTGCATTTGCGAGTTTATTTGTATATATGAAGTAGCTGGTATTGTGCTTTCAAGACACAGTTATTGCAATGGGTTGAATCTCAGATAATAAGCATATTTTATTGTGTTCCTTATCTTATATTTATCTGTAAAATCGGAGCTCAGGGCTTAGACGGAGCAATGGAAAATTGTCATTTTATTACTTAAAGGACCAGTTCACTCATGTGAAAGGAGTTCATGAGCAGCCATAACACTGTATTAACAAGTAAAAGAGATTAGTAGTTTGCAAAATATATATATTTTTAAATCTGCCGTTTAGATAGCAGACAGTTATGCAGTGTAAATCAATTCCCTTTGTAATGCAAACTGAACTGATAAATTGCCTGCAATATTTGTGTTACGATCTGTGGCCTAGATTTGGAGTTTGGCGGTAGATGGGCTGTTAACGCTACGCGGGCTTTTTTCTGGCCGCACCATAAAATTAACTCTGGTATCGAGAGTTCAAAAAAATGCTGCGTTAGGCTCCAAAAAAGGAGCGTAGAGCATTTTTACCGCAAATGCAACTCTCGATACCAGAGTTGCTTACGGACGCGGCCAGCCTCAAAAACGTGCTCGTGCACGATTCTCCCATAGGAAACAATGGGGCTGTTTGAGCTGAAAAAAAACCTAACACCTGCAAAAAAGCAGCGTTCAGCTCCTAACGCAGCCCCATTGTTTCCTATGGGAAAACACTTCCTACGTCTGCACCTAACACCCTAACATGTACCCCGAGTCTAAACACCCCTAACCTTACACTTATTAACCCCTAATCTGCCGCCCCCGCTATCGCTGACCCCTGCATTATATTATTAACCCCTAATCTTCCGCTCCGCAAAGCGCCGCCACCTACGTTATCCTTATGTACCCCTAATCTGCTGCCCCTAACCCCGCCGACCCCTGTATTATATTTATTAACCCCTAACCTGCCCCCCACAACGTCGCCGCAAGCTACTTACAATAATTAATCCCTAATCTGCCGACCGCAAAGCGCCGCCACCTACGTTATCCTTATGTACCCCTAATCTGCTTCCCCTAACACCGCCGACCCCTATATTATATTTATTAACCCCTAATCTGCCCCCCTCAACGTCGCCGACACCTGCCTACACTTATTAACCCCTAATCTGCCGAGCGGACCTGAGCGCTACTATAATAAAGTTATTAACCCCAATCCGCCTCACTAACCCTATCATAAATAGTATTAACCCCTAATCTGCCCTCCCTAACATCGCCGACACCTAACTTCAATTATTAACCCCTAATCTGCCGACCGGAGCTCACCGCTATTCTAATAAATGTATTAACCCCTAAAGCTAAGTCTAACCCTAATACTAACACCCCCCTAAATTAAATATAATTTAAATCTAACGAAATTAATTATCTCTTATTAAATAAATTATTCCTATTTAAAGCTAAATACTTACCTGTAAAATAAATCCTAATATAGCTACACTATAAATTATAATTATATTGTAGCTATTTTAGGATTAATATTTATTTTACAGGCAACTTTGTAATTATTTTAACCAGGTACAATAGCTATTAAATAGTTAAGAACTATTTAATAGTTACCTAGTTAAAATAATAACAAAATTACCTGTAAAATAAGTCCTAACCTAAGTTATAATTAAACCTAACACTACCCTATCAATAAATTAATTAAATAAAATACCTACAATTACCTACAATTAACCTAACACTACACTATCAATAAATAAATTAAATACAATTTCTACAAATAACTACAATTACATAAACTAACTAAAGTACAAAAAATAAAAAAGAACTAAGTTACAAAAAATAAAAAAATATTTACAAACATAAGAAAAATATTACAACAATTTTAAACTAATTACACCTACTCTAAGCCCCCTAATAAAATAACAAAGACCCCCAAAATAAAAAAATGCCCTACCCTATTCTAAATTAATAAATTTAAAAGCTCTTTTACCTTACCAGCCCTGAACAGGGCCCTTTGCGGGGCATGCCCCAAGAAATTCAGCTCTTTTGCCTGTAAAAAAAAACATACAATACCCCCCCCAACATTACAACCCACCACCCACATACCCCTAATCTAACCCAAACCCCCCTTAAATAAACCTAACACTAAGCCCCTGAAGATCATCCTACCTTGTCTTCACCATACCAGGTTCACCGATCGGTCCAGAAGAGCTCCTCCGATGTCCTGATCCAAGCCCAAGCGGGGGGCTGAAGAGGTCCATGATCCGGCTGAAGTCTTCATCCAAGCGGGCCAGAAGAGGTCTTCCATCCGATTGAAGTCTTCATCCAAGCGGCATCCATCCGGAGCGAAGCGGCAGCATCCTGAAGACCTCCACCGCGGAACATCCATCCTGGCCGACGACTGAACGACGAATGACGGTTCCTTTAAATGACGTCATCCAAGATGGCGTCCCTCGAATTCCGATTGGCTGATAGGATTCTATCAGCCAATCGGAATTAAGGTAGGAATATTCTGATTGGCTGATGGAATCAGCCAATCAGAATCAAGTTCAATCCGATTGGCTGATCCAATCAGCCAATCATATTGAGCTCGCATTCTATTGGCTGATCGGAACAGCCAATAGAATGCGAGCTCAATCTGATTGGCTGATCGGATCAGCCAATCGGATTGAACTTGATTCTGATTGGCTGATTCCATCAGCCAATCAGAATATTCCTACCTTAATTCCGATTGGCTGATAGAATCCTATCAGCCAATCGGAATTCGAGGGACGCCATCTTGGGTGACGTCATTTAAAGGAACCGTCATTCGTCGTTCAGTCGTCGGCCAGGATGGATGTTCCGCGGTGGAGGTCTTCAGGATGCTGCCGCTTCGCTCCGGATGGATGCCGCTTGGATGAAGACTTCAATCGGATGGAAGACCTCTTCTGGCCCGCTTGGATGAAGACTTCAGCCGTATCATGGACCTCTTCAGCCCCCCGCTTGGGCTTGGATCAGGACATCGGAGGAGCTCTTCTGGACCGATCGGTGAACCTGGTATGGTGAAGACAAGGTAGGATGATCTTCAGGGGCTTAGTGTTAGGTTTATTTAAGGGGGGTTTGGGTTAGATTAGGGGTATGTGGGTGGTGGGTTGTAATGTTGGGGGGGTATTGTATGTTTTTTTTTACAGGCAAAAGAGCTGAATTTCTTGGGGCATGCCCCGCAAAGGGCCCTGTTCAGGGCTGGTAAGGTAAAAGAGCTTTTAAATTTATTAATTTAGAATAGGGTAGGGCATTTTTTTATTTTGGGGGTCTTTGTTATTTTATTAGGGGGCTTAGAGTAGGTGTAATTAGTTTAAAATTGTTGTAATATTTTTCTTATGTTTGTAAATATTTTTTTATTTTTTGTAACTTAGTTCTTTTTTATTTTTTGTACTTTAGTTAGTTTATGTAATTGTAGTTATTTGTAGAAATTTTATTTAATTTATTTATTGATAGTGTAGTGTTAGGTTTTATTGTAGGTAATTGTAGGTATTTTATTTAATTAATTTATTGATAGGGTAGTGTTAGGTTTAATTATAACTTAGGTTAGGACTTATTTTACAGGTAATTTTGTTATTATTTTAACTAGGTAACTATTAAATAGTTCTTAACTATTTAATAGCTATTGTACCTGGTTAAAATAATTACAAAGTTGCCTGTAAAATAAATATTAATCCTAAAATAGCTACAATATAATTATAATTTATAGTGTAGCTATATTAGGATTAATTTTACAGGTAAGTATTTAGCTTTAAATAGGAATAATTTATTTAATAAGAGTTAATTAATTTCGTTAGATTTAAATTATATTTAAGTTAGGGGGGTGTTAGTGTTAGGGTTAGACTTAGCTTTAGGGGTTAATCCATTTATTATAGTAGCGATGAGCTCCGGTCATCAGATTAGGGGTTAATAATTGAAGTTAGGTGTCGGCGATGTTAGGGAGGGCAGATTAGGGGTTAATACTATTTATTATAGGGTTAGTGAGGCGGATTAGGGGTTAATAACTTTATTATAGTAGCGCTCAGGTCCGCTCGGCAGATTAGGGGTTAATAAGTGTAGGCAGGTGTCGGCGACGTTGAGGGGGGCAGATTAGGGGTTAATAAATATAATATAGGGGTCGGCGGTGTTAGGGGCAGCAGATTAGGGGTACATAAGGATAACGTAGGTGGCGGCGCTTTGTGGTCGGCAGATTAGGGATTAATTATTGTAAGTAGCTTGCGGCGACGTTGTGGGGGGCAGGTTAGGGGTTAATAAATATAATACAGGGGTCGGCGGGGTTAGGGACAGCAGATTAGGGGTACATAAGGATAACGTAGGTGGCGACGCTTTGCGGTCGGCAGATTAGGGGTTAATTATTGTAAGTAGCTTGCGGCGACGTTGTGGGGGGCAGGTTAGGGGTTAATAAATATAATACAGGGGTCGGCGGGGTTAGGGGCAGCAGATTAGGGGTACATAAGTATAACGTAGGTGGCGGTCGGCAGATTAGGGGTTAAAAAAATTTAATCGAGTGGCGGCGATGTGGGGGGACCTCAGTTTAGGGGTACATAGGTAGTTTATGGGTGTTAGTGTACTTTAGGGTACAGTAGTTAAGAGCTTTATGAACCGGCGTTAGCCCAGAAAGCTCTTAACTCCTGCTTTTTTCCTGCGGCTGGAGTTTTGTCGTTAGAGCTCTAACGCTCACTTCAGAAACGACTCTAAATACCGGAGTTAGGAAGATCCCATTGAAAAGATAGGATACGCAATTGACGTAAGGGGATCTGCGGTATGGAAAAGTCGCGGCTGAAAAGTGAGCGTTAGACCCTATTTTGAGTGACTCCAAATACCGGCGGTAGCCTAAAACCAGCGTTAGGAGCCTCTAAATCTAGGCCTGTGAGACTAGCGAGAGAAAAAACAAAAAGAGGAGAGAAAATATTTAAAGGGAAACAGGCAAACTGATATAAAATCTGAGATTTTAAAGAAATATTTACAGAGAGAGAAAATGAGGTTTACTGTAAGCTCAACACTAGTATATTTAACTATGTCAGCAGTTTCAATTAAAGATATTTTTTTTAAGTTGGGTAAAATGTCCCTTTAACAATCCTGCACCCCACTGTGAGTGTGTGTTTTTTTTATGCTAGCTGTGTTTGCTTAGGCTATCCAATGGACGTCAGTATCCATTTTTTATTATAAGTAAGGCCAATGGATCATTGGAAACAATTTAAAGGGGAAATATTTGGACAAACTGTCCTTTTCATCTATTCATGTAAATTATTATTATTATTCTTTTAGAAAGCTCATTTGGTTGTATACCATTGTTATATTTAGCTAGAGAACTGCAAAATGGTGAATATCAACTTATAAAACACAGTTAAATATAATAATTGTATATTTATTAAAATCTTGGTTATGTAAAAGTATAGACTGGATTCCAGAGTGTTTCACAAATTATTTGTGCCACAAATGATTTATTTAACAGTGGACTTGCACTGTGCATGCGAGCAGGGGCTATATAGAACAGTGGCTGTACCATTATTATCTGATCTTTCCCAAAATATGGTACTTAGGTGTTTGTGTATTCCTTTGTAAATTTATGGTTCAGGATTTTATTTGTAAATATGCAACTGGAGTTTATTGATCATCTGGAGTGATTGCATCATTAGTATGATCTCATAGTATTGTGCATCGTAGAATTTGCAGAACCAGGGTATAGATGGTTGTTATAGGATTTTAATTATTTGTAGTGTTTTGCGAGTGCTGTGTTTCAGTGAATGTAAGTATATGTGTTGAATTTCAGGTTAAATCTGGTTGTTAAAAGTTTGTGTCGGCTGTTAATGTTTTGTTTTGTGGAATGGACAATTGGTTTTAAGTGTTTTCTAAGAGAATGCTATGTTTTTCTCTTTCATGACTGCATGTGGAAGCGTGCTGTATGAACGGAATATTGAGGTGTATTTGATTTTGCATGATGTTAAGAATAGTATACTACATGCATAAGTGGAGTGCATGAATTGTCTTTTAGTTTGCTGTTATCTTGTTTTGCGTGACACATAGGGTGTTTTCTGCAAACAAAGGGGGAAGTATTGATGAGTATCTTTATGTGATTTGGGTGATTATTATTTTAAGTAAGAAAGTGAACCTAAAATGTTTTTATATTTTCAATTTTGTTCTTAACACAATATTTGTATTTGTAGGATGAGATCATGCAGCTGTATCCAGAGATTAAAGACACTAACGCCCAGATTTAGAGTTTTGTCGGTAAAAAGCTGCGTAGCTAACGCTGCTTTTTTTGCCAACGCACCCTTCCAACAACGCTGGTATTTAGAGTTGTCTGAGGGTCTGCGTTAGGCTCAAAAAAGGGAGCATTGAGCCTAACTTAGCTTCACTTCAACCCTCAATACCAGCGTTGCTTACTTTAGCGGTAAGCTGACAAAACCTGCTCGTGCACAATCTCCCCATTGGAAACAATGGGGCATTTTGGGCTGAAAAAAAACCTAACACCTGCAAAAAAGCAGCGTTCAGCTCCTAACGCAGCCTGTCAGGGTGCCAGGAATCGACTGAGATGAGAAGTGCAAAAATAATCACACCTTTATTAATAGCAAAAAATAATAAAAAGTCCACAAGTCAAATAACAAGCCAGGAGTCAAAACCAGAGCTGGTAGTCAGACGAGCCGAGTCCGGAGCCAAAGCGAATAGTCAGACGATCCGGAATCAGGAACAAGGAAAACAGCAGAGTCAGGAACAAACCAGGGATCAGGAACCAGGAAGGACGTCAGGCAGCCAGGTAAAACACAGGAGCTCTCACAAACAGGTCTGAGACAACGCAAGGGCAAAGCATACTGAACAGAGGCCCTTTAAATAATAACTGATGACATCACAATTCTGAGACCGTATCCTGTCTCACATGGATGATGCACAACAGTCTGGCCATAAAAGGAAGTGCAGGCAATGAGCAGCATCCCCCACAATGCACCAAGTCAGGAAGAGAGGTGAGTAAAATGGCTGCCAGCAGCACATGGCAAACACAACAGGGAAAAAACCCTGACACAGCCCCATTGTTTCCTATGGGGAAACACTCTCTAAGTCTGCACCTAACACCCTAACATGAACCCCGAGTCTAAACACCCCTAACCTTACACTTATTAACCCCTAATCTGCCGCCCCTGCTATCGCTGACACCTGCATTATACTATTAACCCCTAATCTGCCGCTCCGGACACCGCCGCAACCAACATTATCCCTATGAACCCCTAATCTGCTGCCCCTAACACTGCCGACCCCTATATTATATTTATTAACCCCTAATCTGCCCTCCCCAATGTTGCCGCTACCTACCTAAACTTATTAACCCCTAATCTGCCGACTGGACCTCGCCGCCACTATAATAAATGTATTAACCCCTAAACCGCTGCACTCCCTCCTCGCAAACACTAGAATAAATAGTATTAACCCCTAATCTGCCCTCCCTAACATCGCGGCCACCTACCTACAATTATTAACCCCTAATCTCCCGCCCACACCGTCGCCGCTACTATAATAAAGTTATTAACTCCTAAACCTAACCCTAACCCTAACACCCCCCTAACATAAATATAATTTATATTAAACGAAATAATATTCCTATAATTAACTAAATTATTCCTATTTAAAACTAAATACTTACCTAGAAAATAAACCCTAATATAGCTACAATATAAATAATAATTACATTGTAGCTATTTTAGGATTTATATTTATTTTACAGGCAACTTTGTATTTATTTTAACTAGGTACAATAGCTATTAAATAGTTATTAACTATTTAATAGCTACCTAGTTAAAATAAATACAAAATTACCTGTAAAATAAATCCTAACCTAAGTTACAATTAAACCTAACACTACACTATCATTAAATTAATTAAATAAATTACCTACAATTACCTAAAATAAAATACACTAAAATAAACTATTCTATAATACAAAAAACACACACTAAATTACAAAAAATAAAAAAGAATTACAAGCAGTTTAAACTAATTACACCTAATCTAAGCCCCCTAATAAAATAAAAAAGCCCCCCAAAATAAAAAATTCCCTACCCTATTCTAAAATACAAAAGTAATCAGCTCTTTTACCAGCCCTTAAAAGGGCTTTTTGCGGGGCCTTGCCCCAAAGTAATCAGCTCTTTTGCATGAAAATAAAAATACAATATCCCCTCAACATTACAACCCACCACCCACATACCCCTACTCTAACCCACCCAAACCCCCCTTAAAAAAAACTATCACTAACCCCCTGAAGATCTCCCTACCTTGAGTCGTCTTCACCCAGCCAAGCCGAATTCTTCATCCAAGCGGAGCAAGAAGATGTCCTCCATCCGGTAGAAGTCTTGATCCAAGCGGCAAAGAAGAGATCCTCCATCCGGGCGAAGTCTTGATCCAAGCGGCAAAGAAGATGGCGTCCCTTCAATTCCGATTGACTGATAGAATTCTATCAGCCAATCGGAATTAAGGTATAAAAAATCTGATTGGCTGATGCAATCAGCCAATCAGATTGAAGTTCAATCCTATTGGCTGATCCAATCAGCCAATCGTATTGAACTCGCATTCTATTGGCTGTTCCGATCAGCCAATAGAATGCGAGTTCAATACGATTGGCTGATTGGATCAGCCAATCGGATTGAACTTCAATCTGATTGGCTGATTGCATCAGCCAATCAGATTTTTTATACCTTAATTCCGATTGGCTGATAGAATTCTATCAGCCAATCGGAATTGAAGGGACGCCATCTTGGATGACGTCCCTTAAAGGAACCTTCATTCGTCGTTAGTCCGTCGGGGAAGGAGGATGCTCCGCGGCGGCGGGATGAAGATGGATCCGGAAGAAAGAAGATAGAAGATGCCGCTTGGAAGAAGACATCGCCCGGATGGAAGACCTCTTCTTTTCCGCTTGGATCAAGACTTCGCCCGGATGGAGGACCTCTTCTTTGCCGCTTGGATCAAGACTTCTAACGGATGGAGGACATCTTCTTGCTCCGCTTGGATGAAGAATTCGGCTCGGCTGGGTGAAGACGACTCAAGGTAGGGAGATCTTCAGGGGGTTAGTGATAGGTTTTTTAAGGGGGGTTTGGGTGGGTTAGAGTAGGGTATGTGGGTGGTGGGTTGTAATGTTGGGGGGGTATTGTATTTTTATTTTCATGCAAAGAGCTGATTACTTTGGTGCAAAGCCCCGCAAAAAGCCCTTTTAAGGGCTGGTAAAATAGCTGATTACTTTTGTATTTTAGAATAATGTAGGTGGCGGCAGTGTCCGGTCGGCAGATTAGGGGTTAAAAATTTTTATTAGAGTGGCGGCGATGTGGGGGGGGGCTCGGTTTAGGGGTACATAGGTAGTTTATGGGTGTTAGTGTACTTTATAGCACAGTAGTTAAGAGCTTTATGTTCCAGCGTTAGCCCATAAAGCTCTTAACTACTGACGTTTTTTGGCATTAGGAGTCTTGTTGGTAGAGGGTCTACCGCTCACTTCTCCCAAGACTCCAAATACCGGCGTTAGGCAGATCCCATTGAAAAGATAGAATACGCAAATGGCGTAAGGGGATCTGCGGTAGCCTGGAATCGCGTTAGGGAAGTGAGCGTTAGACCCTTTCCTGCCTGACTCTAAATACCAGAGGGCGGCCAAAAGCAGCGTTAGGACCCCTTAACGCTGATGACAGAGCAGTCAGAAATGAAAATGCTACGAAAACCACTTAGGTTAATTTAGGAGCATATAACAGTTTCAGCGTACTTGGCAAATGTAACGCCTAGTGTGGGGTATCCAGATGAGACAGTATGGGGCAATATGGATAAGGGTGAGAAGTAAAGGATAATCAGACATCCATAAAAGGCAATGAACATGTCAGGATAGGTAAAGTCCAGAGTTAGACCCAAATGCTAGAATGAGGTTAATTACACCCTAGCACTGTGAGTGTATACCAGGACCTGACCCTACGACAGCAGTATAACAAGTACTCACTGAAATAGAGTGGAAGTTGGCACAGCAGGGTCAGGCGATGAGACTTCATGACGATAGGGATTAACCAAAAGAGTAGTCAAGCCAGCAATGTCCAGCAACATGTAATCAGGCAGGTAGGGGTTAACCAATAGAGTAATCAAGCAAGCAATGTCCAGCAACGTGTAATCAGGAAGATAGGGGTTAACCAATATCGTAGTCAAGCAAGCAATGTCCAGCAACGTGTAATCAGGCAGGTAAGGGTTAACCAATAGAGTAATCAAGCAAGCAATGTCCAGCAACGTGTAATCAGGAAGATAGGGGTTAACCAATAGCGTAGTCAAGCAAGCAATGTCCAGCAACGTGTAATCAGGCAGGTAGGGATTAACCAATAGAGTAATCAAGCAATCAATGTCCAGCAACATGTAATCAGGCAGGTAGGGGTTAACCAATAGAGTAATCAAGCAAGCAATGTCCACCAACGTGTAATCAGGCAGGTAAGGGTTATTCAACAGAATAGTCAGGCAAACAGAGTCCAGTAATGTAATATCAGGCAGATAGGGGTTAACCAGGGTCGAGGTTAAACAAGCAAAGGTTCGGATAACAAGATTTCAAAATAGTACTCACTTAGCCACGGAGTAAAACAAACAGGCACCGGAGGAGAGAAGACGCCAGAATAAGAAGCCATTCTGACGTCAGCAGAGAGGGACGGCTTCAACAGAGTTGCTAGGCAACGAAGCATAGCGCAAAAAGCGCAGAAGAGAAAGTCGGAAGAGCGATCAGCTGAGTGATCGCGACAATGCCCCCTCCTCAAGGACCCCTCCGGGGGACTCGAACAGGTTTTGAAGGATTCTGGACGTGAAACTGTTTGATCAAAGCAGAGGCGCGGACATGCGAAGCAGGTTCCCAGGAACGTTCAGTAATGGGATATCCCTTCCAATGAACCAAATAATATAAACGGTTACCCCGCAATTTAGAATCAAGAATTTGACTGATCTCAAATTCAGAAGTACCATCCACAAGAAACGGCAAAGGGACTTTAAATTTGGTGGAAAATCGATTAGAAACCACCGGTTTAAGAAGAGATATGTGAAATACAGGATGAATCTTCAGGTTGTTTGGTAAAGCCACCCGATAAGCAGAAGAACAGACCTTGGAAACAATCCTAAATGGTTCAATGTATTTAGGACCCAATTTAGTGCAAGGTTGCTTAAGACAAATAAATCTGGTAGATATCCAAACTTTGTCTCCAGTGCGGAAAAAGAAGGTGCCTTACGGCGTTTGCGGTCAGCAAACCGGTTATACTTTTGAGAAGAGAGGAGAAGGATTTCCCGTATCTTCTTCCAGTGTTTACAGAGATTCTTCACAGTACGAACAGCTCCAGGAACTCCAGAAGTACTAGAAGACATAGGGAAAGTTCTAGGTTCGAATCCATAGGCCTCCTTGAAAGGAGAAGTCTGTAAGGAAGAATTGAAGCGGGAATTGTAGGCAAGTTCTGCTGAAGGAAGAAGTTGAGACCAATTGGAGTGCTGATGATTAAAATAGTGTCTGAGATAGCATTCAAGAGATTAGTTGACTTGTTCAGTTTGGCCGTTGGATTGAGGGTGATGGGCAGTAGATAGAGAAATGGTAACTCCGAATTGTTTGCAAAGAGATTTCCAGAATCTTGAGACAAATTGAACTCCACGATCGGAAACAATGTACAAAGGAAATCCATGTAATCTGGTGATAGGGAGTATAAAAAGTTCAGCGAGTTTCCGGGCAGACGGCAATCCTGTCAACCACTACCCATATGGTCTTGTTTCCAGCAGAATTATGAAGATCAGTAATAAAGTCCATGGAAATATGAGACCAGGGGTAATATGGTACTGGAAATGGTTGTAAGAGTCCAAACGGTAAACAACAAGACTGCTTATTTAAGGCACAGGAATTACAGGCAGCAACATAATCCTTGACATCTTTGATCATAGAAAGCCACCAGACATGTTTAAGACTCCATAACGTATTATGCACTCCAGGATGTCCAGCAAAAATATTATCATGTGCCCAACGAAGAAGTTTGAGATGGTATTCAGGAGGTACATACAGGATTCCAGGAGGTAATTTATAGGAGGAAGGAATAGTGGCTTGAGCAGACTGTAAGGCTTGGAAAGGAAAAGTAGACAACTGAGCTAGAACTCTAGCTGGACGGAGAATGGGTTCAGAATCCAATAACGCTGAATCAGAAGACTGAAATTGTCTGGATAAAGCATCCGCTTTGGAGTTTTTAGAACCAGGAATATAAGAAAGAACAAAATTAAATCTGGAAAAGAACAAAGCCCATCGGGCTTGACGTGAGTTGAGGCGTTTAGCAGTATGGAGATACAGAAGATTTTTATGATCCGTTAGAATAAGAAACGGTTGAACCGTGCCTTCTCCATTCTTCCAAAGCCATCTTTATGACTAGCAATTCTTTGTTGCCAACATCATAATTCTGTTCTGCAGGATTAATTTTTTTGGAGAAGAACCCCACTGGAAGGATTTTACTAGTGACTGGATTTCGTTGAGATAACACAGCTCCTGCAGCTATTAAAGAAGCATCCACTTCAAGGATGAATTGATGATCAGGTACTGGATGACAAAGAATAGGAGCTGAAGTAAATGCTGATTTCAAAGATTCAAAGGCCTGTAAGGCTTCATCAGACCAAAGTTTGCAATCCAAGAAATCTCTGAAGAGATCTTAAGGAAGTTGGTCTAGGCCAATCTTTAATAGCCGACAGTTTATCGGAATCCATCTCAAATCCAGACTGTGAAATGATGTATTCCAAAAAGTGAATAGAATCTTGATGAAAAGAGCACTTTTCAAGTTTGGCAAAGAGAGAATTCTCACGTAATCTCTGGAGTACAAGCTTGACATGGTGAAGATGATCCTGCGACGTCCGAGAATATATCAGAATATCATCAAGATAGATAATGACAAACTGATTAAGGTAGTCTCTGAAGATTTCATTAACAAAATGTTGAAAAACAGCAGGGGCATTGCATAACCCAAAAGGCATAACTAAATATTCATAGTGTCCAAATCTAGTGTTGAAGGCCGTCTTCCACTCATCCCCTTTAGGAATTCTGACTAAATTGTATGCCCCACGAAGATCCAATTTGGTAAAAATGGAAGCACCTTGGAGACGATCGAACAATTCAGGAATAAGAGGAAGGGGATAGCAATTCTTGATTGTAATCTGATTAAGAGCACGGTAGTCGATGCACGGTCGAAGACCACCATCTTTCTTTTCAACAAAGAAAAAACCTGCTCCTACAGGAGAGGATGAAGGATGAATAAAACCTCGGGCCAAATTATCCTTGATGTATTCCTCGAGAGAAACATTTTCTTGACGAGAAAGAGGGTACGTTTTGCCTCTAGGGAGAGGTGCTCCAGGTAACAGATCAATGGGACAATCAAAAGTCCGATGTGGAGGTAGTATTTCAGCATCTTTTTTAGAAAAGACATCACAAAAAGAATGATATTGTACTGGTAAATAATCAGGAATGCCCAAAACTGCCACAACAGTACTTGAAGGTTTATTAGTATTTTGAAGACAGTGTATGAAACAAGAAGTTCCCCAAGCAACAAGTTCCCCCTTAGACCAGGAGAAAACCGGATCATGAAGTTGTAACCAAGGAAGTCCCAAAATCAAAGGAAACTGAGGAGAGGAGATGATGTCAAAACTGATGGTTTCTGAGTGGAGTACTCCTACAGACATAAGAAGTGGTATCTTAGAATATTGAATGATTTCAGAACCTAAGGGTTGACCACTGACAGTAGTGACTTTAATCACTTGGCTTTTGGAAAGTAAAGGAATCCGGAGAGAATTGACAAAATCAGAATCCATAAACATTCCTGCAGCTCCGTAATCGATAAGTGCTTGAGCCTGGAACTTGGTGTTGCCATAATGAAAAGTGACTGGAACAAAAAACTTAGGATTGAGGGTAGACAAATGTTTTTGGCTTAACTCAGTCCCTCTTTCAGGAGTTAAGCCCTGTCTTTTACTGGACGAGTTGGGCAATCCTTCAACAAATGTCCCTTAATACCACAATAAAGACATAGTCCAAGATTACGCCTTCTGAGGCATTCAACTTCAGATAACTTAATGGCTCCAACCTCCATGGGTTCTATTGACTCAGAAACAGAAGAACTGGGACCAGGAAGATTAGGTGAACGGGTCATAGGACGGAAAGTAGGCTTGATTAAGGATCTTCTGTTACGGTCTTGTTCATGAAGACGCTCAGAATAGCGAGCATCTAATTTGATACATAAATTGATAAGTTCTTCTAGAGAATCAGGAAGATCTCTATAGACCAGATCATCTTTTAAACAATGATTCCACATAGCTTCAGCAGATAAAGTCCAGAATTCTATAGCGTATTGTGCTACAGAAAGAGAACCCTGTCTTAAATCTAATAGTCCAGCTTCGGCTGCCGCAGACCTTCCAGGTTTATCAAACACGGAAGAAAAAATGGATACAAAAGTATCAATATCATTGAGCAAAGGATCATCCTTTTCCAACAGAGGAGAAACCCAAGCCAAGTCTTTACCTTTCATAAGGGAAATCAAAAAGCTGATCTTGGAAGAGGAGGAAACAAACATTAGAGGATTATTTCTGAAGTGAAGACGGCATTGATTAAGGAATCCTCGACAGTCTTCAGGATTGCTGTCATATTTATCAGGTAGTGGAATTCTGGGAATTAACTGTTTTGCAGGTTGTGGCGGATTATATGCAGAGTTAGGACTGGCCGCAGGTACAACAGGGGTTGCTGAGGCTTGCGAAGGAGGAGAGAGATTATGCAAAAGAGTAGTAATTTGATCCAATTTAGAATCCAGGGATTGCAGGTGTGCAGAGTGGGTTCCAAGATGCTGTCCCTGTAGAGCCACAGCTCTGGATAACTCATCAGGGTCCATTATTTGGCCTGTTTGTAATGTCAGGATAGGTAAAGTCCAGAGTTAGACCCAAATGCTAGAATGAGGTTAATTACACCCTAGCACTGTGAGTGTATACCAGGACTTGACCCTACGACAGCTACAGTATATCAAGTACTCACTGAAATAGAGTGGAAGTTGGCACAGCAGGGTCAGGCGATGAGACTTCGTGAAGATAGGGATTAACCAAAAGAGTAGTCAAGCCAGCAATGTCCAGCAACGTGTAATCAGGCAGGTAGGGGTTAACCAATAGAGTAATCAAGCAAGCAATGTCCAGCAACGTGTAATCAGGAAGATAGGGGTTAACCAATAGCGTAGTCAAGCAAGCAATGTCCAGCAACGTGTAATCAGGAAGATAGGGGTTAACCAATAGCGTAGTCAAGCAAGCAATGTCCAGCAACGTGTAATCAGGCAGGTAGGGATTAACCAATAGAGTAATCAAGCAAGCAATGTCCAGTAACGTGTAATCAGGCAGGTAGGGGTTAACCAATAGAGTAATCAAGCAAGCAATGTCCAGCAACATGTAATCAGGCAGGTAAGGGTTATTCAACAGAATAGTCAGGCAAACAGAGTCCAGTAATGTAATATCAGGCAGATAGGGGTTAACCAGGGTCGAGGTTAAACAAGCAAAGGTTCAGATAACAAGATTTCAAAATAGTACTCACTTAGCCACGGAGTAAAACAAACAGGCACCAGAGGAGAGAAGACGCCAGAATAAGAAGCCATTCTGACATCAGCAGAGAGGGACGGCTTCAACAGAGTTGCTAGGCAACGAAGCATAGCGCAAAAAGCACAGAAGAGAAAGTCGGAAGAGCGATCAGCTGAGTGATCCCGACAGAACAGTTCATGTACAACTCAAACCCCCAGATGAAGATCACGCAGGTGACCGTGCCCAAAGTTACTCACGACTCCTCCACACTATGGCCGTTTGTACTCAGTACTTGGAATGAAACAGATCGTGCTGAACAACTGCAATGGTGGGGGGATCCCACGGACAGAACGCTGCACACCATACTTGTTTTAACCACCATACTGCAGTAAAAGTTGCTGAACTATCTTTGTATCCATTCTTTGCTTTGCATGCTGGTACCAGCCCCAGAACTGGACTCTGGGTAATCTATGACTGTTGCCTATGATGTGTGTCTTCAGAACATAAAGACTATCCTTCTCTGGACTGGTCAGTGACGTCAGCAGGGCCGAGGTTGTAGCTTCCAGCTTTTAATTTTGGCGGTTACATTTTTTATCTCACCACTCTGGAGCCAGACTGGGTGCTTTTATTGTTTATTAGCCTCTTTTCACCAAGGATACCTAAAGGGCTCAAGCGGAGAGGTATATGGGATACAGCACTATACTACACCGGCGAGCAGCCATTGCAACAGTAGCGATCTGTTCTCAGGAATTTAACTGAACGCCGGGAAGAAGCGCAATGACGGAGAGACAGGATGATTCATAAGTCCAGTGAGTACCTGCACATCTTATGATTTATGTATGTGCTGATGTTTAACTTGAAGTTGTAACCTAGTGGAATATACCAGTTGCAATACGGGAATTTTGTACTTCACTTGTCATACATAGCTCTGCATAGATAACTGCTTGGAATATGCTGCTGAATGGTTTAACCCCTTGTTATTTTGCTTCTCTGGACTGTGCCTTGCCTGTTGATATTGAGGACCTGTTACGCTGTTACAGAGTCAACCAATTAAATTAGGGGAGTATTGTTTTAACTTGTTTACTAATATTGCTTGTTTTGTATTTTCTTGTATTTGTGTTATTTTTTGTTGATCATATTAGTTATAAGAAATCATATAGTTTTGTCTGCAGAAAAGTATGTCTTTTTTGTATTAGTGCACATTGGAGTTTATGTACTTAAACAAAGTAACCCTCTAGATAAGTGTAACCCTAAACCTTGCAGTATTGTAACCTATTGAATGGCCCACTGAGTATAGAAGATATGTTTGCACCTTTATAGTTTAAAGAAAATGCTGCAATATATCAGAATATTTTAGACCCTTCACCCTTGTGGAACATAGTGAGGACACGTCTCAGCTAGAAATTTATATTAATTATACAGAGAAATATTTGTTTAGGGAGTAGCATAATTATAGTTATATTGATGGTATCTTTTCTACCTACCATGGCTCTTATTGGAGCTGTGTTATGAAAGCAAATGTATTTTTCCCTTTTATTAATTGGTATGGTATCTGCAATTTGAATTTTGTAATTCCAGATGTTTGTCAATGAAAGGAATTATCTTACCATAAAGATGTGTTTACCTTTAAAAGATTTTGTAGTTTTAAATGATGTTATGATTGTATTCTTTCCTCATACAGGAGTGTGAGAGAATTTAGGTTGCATAAAATAATTAGTAAACTAGTAGTGTTTATATCGGATGAGATTGCTGACTATTAAGATCATAGTTGGAGAATTATAAACATTACAGATAGTAGCTTTGCAGAATAAAGCAACACTAGCTTCTTTTATTTTTAGTAGTTCCAAGTGACAGTGTGAAGAAATTCATTTTAAAGAAAATATTTTTATTGACTGTTTAATTTTTCATTTTTGTTACAGGGCAGGCCTTAGAATAAGTTTTAGCATAGCCATTCAGCCTCTTCATGAAGTCTAGCAGTTTTCACTTGCTTAGTATTCATGAAGTATCATTTAAATTGTATAGATAAGCTGTGAGTTATTCTCTGTAAAAGTATCAATGTATTTAGTTTGTATTATATATCTACAATGTTTTCTTGGTTTTAAATGACATAGGATAAGTTAAGCTAAAGGAATGGTGATGCTTATAAAAAGGTGAAAGAAGTTTCATTTGGACATAATTGTGATTGTATCAGGGTCTAACTTGAGTGTCTGCTTGCTATGGGGATCCACTGGCTACCTTGTCTACCCCATGAACAAACCATCAGACTTCCAGCATCTACCTGCAGAAGAACACTGGATATGCACCCCTACTGCAAATGGACTATGGTATTGAAGCAAAGTGTCTGAGAAAGGTGGAGCGCTCTAAGAGGACAAAGACTGTTCTTAAAGTGATCAGAGGCCCCCTAGAGACATTTGAGATGTTCCCATGTCATGCTTCACTGTGGAGAACGTACAGAGCAAGAAATTGTTGGAAATATTGGGGGGTGCTAGCAATGCAGGTGGAGAACTAAAAGATACAGCGTTGTTTGGCGGTAGATAGGGGGCTGCTTGGGTCTTTGTGCAGATAGACCAGTAGTTTGGGGATGCTGGGAGGTAGACAGAGAGTATTGGAGGGGCCGCACCTATGTGCAGTGACAAATTGTACCCTATTGGCCTATAAAAATTATACCACTACATGTGAATACATTTCTCTATAGTATTCTCACATAGAGTCATGTTACCGTAGTATCAGGCTTATACTGTTGTTAAAGGCTTTACTAATTATCTGCGCCTTTCTATTTTTATGTTATTCTGTTAGAATAAAAGGGTGGTATGTTAGGAATTATTGTTAGCATGACTAGCGCCATCTTGTTCTTAACTGCCATTTTGTCTTTGGCATCCATCTTGTCTGAATAATATTTATTATAGCAATCATTCTGTAGAAATACATGTTTGTTATTAGTTTGTTAGAGCTAGGTGGCCTTGCAGATGTTCCTGGCACAACGCCTGGAAGGTACTATCTCTATAAGATGCTCAAATAACCTTGCTTTGGTCCTAGATGCATTTCTTATTATGACTATAGAAATATTGTTTCTAGTTAGTATTTTTCCTGACAAACACTGTGTAAAATGACGCGGTCATAACGTGTCATCATGTTAACTCTGTATGCTGTAACTGTCGTCTATATATAGCGCTCGGTACACACATCAACGTATTTACTGCCTTGTATCTTTCAGTAAACGAGAATAGTTTTAGACTCATTGCTGCGTGGTCTGAAGTGCTGTTCTCTAGGATATCCTCATCAAATAATATATTCATTTCCAGTTGGTACGGTGTGCCCGAGGCCTAGTCCTGACTGACACTCCCACCCTGAAAACAACACCTAACAAACCCCAAATAAGAACGTAGCTGGGATACATTAATAGGGGTGGAAGCATGAACCAGTGCTCTCACTTTTTCAGCAGTTGTGTGTAGACCAGTCTTGTCCACTACATGTGCACAACATTCTAAACTCTCACAGAAGAACTCACACTTTTCCATGTTTAGTTTCAGTCTGAATTCCTGTAGGCGCTGTAAAACAGCTTCAATAGTGGCTTTATGAGCAGCATCATTTTCACCAGTGATAAGCATGTCATCTAACATACAGTAGGTATCTGGAATACCTGCCAGGATCTCATCCATTATCTGTTGCCACACTGCAGGTGCTGGGGCAATATCAAACACGATCTGCATATACTGAAAAAGTCCTTTGTGAGTGTTGATAGTTAACAGGTGTCTGAAGTCTGGATTTACCTCTAAGTACGCTTGATGCAAGACAATTTTTGTACATTTTTTTCACCACCTAGCAGAGAACTAAACAATTCTTCAATCCGTGGTAAAGGATACTGATCCACAAAGTAATTGAGGGTTAAGGCCCATTCTGAAATCTCCACAGATGCGAATGTCCCAATTTTTTTTTCTGACAGGAACTATTGTGGAAGCCCATTTACTGCTAGAAATTGGATTAATAATCACCTGATTTTGTAGTCTTTCTAGTTAAGCTTCAATTTTAGGTTTAAGTGCAAATGGCACAACTCTTGGTTTACAAAATTTTGGAATAGCATTTTCTTTTAAGTAAAGCTGAATCTGCTTGCCTTTCACTAAACGTAGGGTCCCATCAAATACAGTCTTATATTTGTGCTTTAGTGTATTAATCCAAGAAGAATTGAATTAACACAGTAGTTTTTTAAGCTGTAACTGTTGTGGTAACTTTGACATGCCCAATGCTTGGATCCAGGATCTACCAAACAAAGGTGGTCCTCCTTTAGGTAAAATGTAGAGGTCTAGCTTTTAGTTAAACCATTAAATGTCACTGTAGGTGATACACACCCAATAGGCTTTATTATTTAATTTGAATATGTTTGCATGGTGACAGTGTCAGGGGTTTTTCCCTGCTTTGTTTGCCATGTGCTGCTGGCAACCATTTTACTCACCTCTCTTGCTGACTCTGGTGCATACTGTGTGATGCTGCTCATTTCCTGCACTTCCTTTTATGGCCACACTGGTGTACATCATCCGTGTGAGACAGGATGCAGTCTCAGAATTGTGATGTCATCACTTATTATTTAAATGGCCTCTGTTCAGTATGCTTTGCCCTTGCGTTGTCTCAGACCTGTTTGTGAGAGCTCCTGTGTATTACCTGGCTTTCTGATGTTCCTCCTGGTTCCTGATCTCTGGCTTGTTCCTGACTCTGCTGTTCTCCTTGTTCCTGATTCCGGCTCGTCTGACTACTCGCTTTGGCTCCTGACTCGGCTCGTCTGACTACCAGCTCTGGTTTTGATTCCTGGCTTGTTATTTGACTTGTGGACTTTTTTTATTTTTTGCTATTAAGGTGTGATTATTTTTGCACTTCTCATCTCAGTCTGATTCCTGGCACCCTGGCATTACGCAAGGGCCATGAATCCTGATGGTGCAAATAATCCACCTTTACCTGCCATAATTTCCAGGATGGATGAACAGGATCACCGCTTGGATCAATTTGCACTAGCCCTGCAAACCCTGCTGACTCGCACTGCACATTTGGACCAAAGTGTCCCGCAAGTTATGGCTGCTCCTGTTTCCGCTGCTGCACCTAGTCCTACCAGGAGCATGTCCGGTTCTGCACCTCTACCTCAGCATTATGGAGGCGATCCTAATCAGTGCAGAGGGTTTTTGAACCAGGTGGGCATTTACTTTGAGATGTTACCTCAGGCGTTTCCCTCTGACAGAGCTAAGGTGGAATTTCTCATCTCGTTAGTCTCTGACACAGCTCTTGCCTGTGCTAATCCCTTGTGGGAGACTAATAAACCTGTGATTTCAAATTACCCTGAATTTGTGGCCTCCTTTCGAAAGGCTATTTGATGTTCCGTCTCGCTCCTCCTCTGCTGCTAAATGACTCATGTCCATTCAGCAATGTACAAGATCTGTTGCTCAGTATGCCATTGAGTTCCATACGCTTGCCGCAGAGATAGGTTGGAACAATGAAGCCCTTGTTGCCGCCTTCTTTCATGGGCTCTCCGATGCGATTAAAGACAAACGGCTGGATTACGAATTTTGCGGTAAGCTGAAAAAGCAGCGTTAACAGGTCCTAATGCTGCTTTTTCACTACCGCTGCTATTACGAGTCTTGCAGGTTTAGTCGTATCACAAAACGACTTACGTAAACTTTGTAAACCCTTTTTTCTATGGGACTTCCATAGCGCTGGTATCACGAGTCTTTCCTGGGAGGCCAAAAAATGAGCGGTAAACACTCTACCTCCAAGATCCATAACACATTTTAAAAGTACACTAACACCCATAAACTACCTATTAACCCCTAAACCAAGGCCCTCCCGCATTGCAAACACTATAATAAAATGTTTAACCCCTAATCTGCCGCTCCGGACATCGCCACCACTATAATAAACATATTAACCCCTAAACCGTTGCACTCCTGCCTCGCAAACACTAGTTAAAATTATTAACCCCTAATCTTAACCCTAACATCGCCGCCACCTACATTATACTTATTAACATCTAATCTGCCATTCCCAACGTCGCCGCCACTATATTAAATGTATTAACCCCTAAATCTAAGTCTAACCCTAATATCCCCTAACTTAAATATAATTTAAATAAATCTAAAGAAAATTCCTATCATTAACTAAATTATTCCTATTTAAAACTAAATACTTACCTATAAAATAAACCCTAAGCTAGCTACAATATAACTAATAGTTACATTGTAGCTAGCTTAGGGTTTATTTTTATTTTACAGGCAAGTTTGTATTTATTTTAACTAGGTAGAATAGTTATTAACTATTTAATAACTACCTAGTTAAAATAAATACAAATTGACCTGTAAAATAAAACCTAACCTAAGTTACACTAACACCTAACACTACACTACAATTAAATAAATTAACTAAATTAAATACAATTAAATAAATTAACTAAGTTAAATACAATTAAATAAATTAAATTGGCTAAATCACAAAAAAACAAAACACTAAATTACAGAAAATAAAAAACAAATTACAGATCTTTAAAGTAATTACATCTAATCTAATAGCCCTATCAAAATAAAAAAGCCCCCCAAAATAAAAAAAACCCTAGCCTAAACTAAATTATCAATAGCCCTTAAAAGGGCCTATTGTGGGGCACTGCCCCAAAGTAATCAGCTCTTTTCCCTGTAAAAAAAAAATACAAACAACCACCCCAACAGTAAAACCCACCACCCACACAACCAACCCCCCCTCCCAAATAAAAGCCTAACTAAAAAAACTAAGCTCCCCATTGCCCTGAAAAGGGCATTTGGATGGGCATTGCCCTTAAAAGGGCATTTAGCTCTATTGAAGCCCAAAGCCCTAACCTAAAAAATAAACCCACCCAATACATCCTTAAAAAATACTAACACTAACCCCCTGAAGATCGACTTACTGTTCTGAAAACCGGACATCCATCCTCAAGGAAGCGGCATCCTCAAGGAAGTCCTTAACGAAGCCGGGAGAAGTCCTCCAGATGGGCAGAAGTCTTCATCCAGACGGCATCTTCTATCTTCATCCATCCGACGCGGAGCGGGTCCATCTTCAAGACATCCGATGCGGAGTATCCTCTTCACCCGGAGTCTTCTTACTGAATGAAGGTTCCTTTAAATGACGTCATCCAAGATGGCGTCCCTTAGATTCCGATTGGCTGATAGAATTCTATCAGCCAATCGGAATTAAGGTAGAAAAAATCCTATTGGCTGATGCCAATAGAATGCCAGCTCAATCCTATTGGCTGATTGGATCAGCCAATATGATTGAACTTCAATCCTATAGGATTTTTTCTACCTTAATTCCGATTGGCTGATAGAATTCTATCAGCCAATCGGAATCTAAGGGACGCCATCTTGGATGACGTCATTTAAAGGAAGCTTCATTCAGTAAGAAGACTCCGGGATGAAGAGGATGCTCCGCGTCGGATGTCTTGAAGATGGACCAGCTCTGCCTCGGATGGATGAAGATAGAAGATGCCGTCTGGATGAAGACTTCTGCCCGTCTGGAGGACCACTTCGCCCGGCTTGGATGAAGACTTCTCTGGGCTTCGTTGAGGACTTTGGCCCGGTTGGATGAAGACTTCTGCCGCTTCCTTGAGGATGGATGTCCGGTCTTCAGAACAGTAAGTCGATCTTCAGGGGGATAGTGTTAGTTTTTTTTAAGGGTGTATTGGGTGGGTTTATTTTTTAGGTTAGGGCTTTGGGCTGCAATAGAGCTAAATGACCTTTGAAGGGCAATGCCCATCCAAATACCCTTTTCAGGGCAATGGGGAGCTTAGGTTTGTTAGTTAGGCTTTTATTTGGGGGGTTTGGTTGTGTGGGTGGGGGGTTTTACTGTTGGGGTGGTCGTTTGTATATTTTTTTACAGGAAAAAGAGCTGATTACTTTGGGGCAATGCCCCGCAAAAGGCCCTTTTAAGGGCTATTGATAGTTTAGTTTAGGCTAGGGTTTTTCTGTAATTTAGTGTTTGTTTTGTGATTTAGCTACTTTAATTTATTTAATTGTATTTAATTAAGTTAATTTATTTAATTGTATTTAATTTAGTTAATTTATTTAATTGTAGTGTAGTGTTAACTTAGGTTAGGTTTTATTTTACAGGTCAATTTTTATTTATTTTAGCTAGGTAGTTATTAAATAGTTAATAACTATTTAATAACTATTCTACCTAGTTAAAATAAATACAAACTTGCCTGTAAAATAAAAATAAGCCCTAAGCTAGATACAATTTAACTATTAGTTATATTGTAGCTACCTTAGGGTTTATTTTATAGGTAAGTATTTAGTTTTAAATAGGAATAATTTAGTTAATGATAGTAATTTTATTTAATTTTTTTAAAATTATATTTAAGTTAGGGGTGTTAGGGTTAGACTTAGGTTTAGGGGTTAATAAATTTAGAACAGTGGCGGCGATGTTGGGGGCAGCAGATTAGGGGTTAATAAGTGTAAGTAGGTTGCTGCGACATTGGGGCGGCAGATTAGTGGTTAATAAATATAATGTAGGTGGCGGCGATGTTGGGGGCAGCAGATCAAGGGTTAATAAATATAATGTAGGTGGTGGTGGTGTCCGGAGTGGCAGATTAGGGGTTAATAAGAATAATGTAGGTGTCGGCGATGTCGGGTGCAGCAGATTAGGGGTTAATAAGTGGAAGATTAGGGGTGTTTAGACTCAGGGTTCATGTTAGGGTGTTAGGTGTAAACATAACTTTTATTTCCCCACAGGAATCAATGTAGCTGCGTTTCTGAGATTTACGCTGCTTTTTTGCAGGTGTTAGACGTTTTCTCAGCCGGCTCTCCCCATTGATGTCTATGGGGAAATCGTGCACGAGCATGTACGACCAGCTCACCACTGACTTAAGCAGTGCTGGTATTAGAGTAAAGTGTGGAGCAAAATTTAGCTCTACGCTCACTTTTTGTTTTTTAACGCCGGGTTTGTAAAAACCCGTAATACCAGCACTGTATGTAAGTGAGCGGTGACAATAAAGTGCTCGTTAGCACCGCACAGCTCCTAACACAAAACTCGTAATCTAGCCGAAAGTTTCTGCCAGAGATTTACCAGAAGATCTCGAGGCATTGGTATCTTTTTTTATCCTAATTGACATCAGACTAAGTGAGAGGCCCTCTTTCAAGGAGTGCTTGCGGAAGCCTCCTGTTCCGTTGTCTCCTATGTGTTCGTTCCCACCCATGCCTCCCTCTCCTCCCATGCCTCCTGGTTCCGAGTCACTAGGTACTGCTGAGCCGATGCAGTTGGGATTCACACGTCTCTCCGCGCCGGAGAGGGACTTTAGGAGGTGGGAGGGGCTCTGCCTCTATTGTGGGTTACAGGGCCACCTTTTGAAGTCTTGTCCTACATGGCCGGGAAACGCTCACACCTATGGTCCTGTCGGGGGCAGACCTTGGGTGGTTTATCCTCATCCCCGGAACCGCTAAAGGAGAAACCTTTGGTCACGGTTGTCCTTTCCTGGGTGGACTCCTCCATAGTCACCCAGGTTCTTGTTGACTCCGGAGCTGCGGGCTATTTCATTGACATTGCTTTTGTATCAAAGCACTCCATTCCTGTTTTGCCTTGGTTCATTCTGCTTGCTATTGAGGCCATTGATGGCAGGCCCCTTCAGCCCACACTCATTACTCACGAAACTGCTCTGTTATCCATGGCTATTGGGGCTCTCCATTTTGAAACCGTCCAGTTCCAGGTGATAAACTCTCCGCATTTTCTGGTTGTTCTGGGTTATCCCTGGCTCCAAAAGCACAATCCCAGTCTCGACTGGCGCAGGTCCGAAATTTTGTCGCAGTCTCCGCAATGTATTTCCACTTGTCTTCGGAAACCAGTTAAAGTCTTGTGCCCTTCTTCAGTATCTCAATTGCCAGAGGAGTACCGAGAGTTCCTAGACGTTTTTGACAAGGTGTGTGCCGGTACGTTGCCTCCTCAACGGTCTTACGATTGTGCCATAGACCTGCAACCCGGAGCCATTCCTCCTCGGGGCCGGGTTTACCCTCTGTCTGTTGCGGAGAATTGTGCTATGGAGGAGTATGTTGCCGATGCTCTGTCGCGGGGGATCATCTGCAAATCCTGCTCTCCTGCAGGGGCTGGCTTCTTCTTTGTGAAGAAAAAGGGTGGCGAGTTAGGACCATGCATCAATTATAGGGGTCTTAATCATCTTACCATTAAGAATGCTTACCCTATTCCACTCTCTTTACGGAACTCTTTGACCACCTCAAGGGAGCTACTAAACTTGATTTGCGAGGAGCGTACAATCTTGTTAGGATCAAGGAGTGCCATGAATGGAAAACAGCATTTAACACCAGGAGCGGGCATTATGAGTATCTTGTAATGCCCTTTGGCCTATGTAATGCTCCTGCTGTTTTCCAGGAATTTATTAATGATGTCCTACGAGATATGTTGCAACAGTGTGTTGTGGTGTACTTGGACGACATCCTCATACACTCACCCACACTTGAGGCTCATCGTTCTGATGTTATACGGGTTCTTCAGAGACTACGTGAGAACGGCCTGTTTTGTAAACTCGAGAAATGTGAGTTCCATCAGACTCAAGTAACCTTCCTAGTTTATGTTATCTCCATTGCAGGGTTCTCCATGGATCCTGACAAGTTATCTGCAGTTCTGCAGTGGCCTCGCCCAGTTGGTCTTTGGTCTATTCAACGTTTTTTGGGGTTCGCCAATTACTATAGAAAGTTTATTAAAAACTTTTCTTCCTTAGTCAAACCTATCACAGACATGACCCATAAAGAGAATGATCCACTCCATTGGTCACCTACTGCCATTAAGGCCTTTGATAGTCTTAAGACTGCCTTTGCTGCTACTCCAGTTCTGGCTCATCCTAACCCTGTCCTGCCTTTTGTTCTTGAGGTCGATGCGTCTGAGACTGGAGTAGGTGCCCTCTTGTCTCAACGTCCTACGCCTGACAGTTCCTTGCATCCGTGTGGTTTCTTTTCTAAGAAATTGTCTCCAGCGGAGTACAATTATGAAATTGGCAACAGGCAATTACTGGGCAAAATTTTGGTACTCAAGGAATTGAGGCATCTTCTTGAGGATACTAGCGTGCCATTGCTCATTCTTACTGACCACAAGAATTTAACTTATCTATCGGAAGCAAAACATTTGTCACCCCGACAGGCCAGGTGGGCAAAATTTTTGTCTTGGTTTAATTATGTGGTCTCTGTTTGTGAACAGAATAAGACTCCTCAACATCTTCCTGTGGGTCTTCTTCAACCTATTGCTAATGGTGAGCATCCTTGGACACATTTTTCCATGAACTTCATTGTCGAGCTCCCTGTTTCCAATGGCAATACTGTTATCCTTATGGTTGTTGACCGTTTTTCTAAAATGTCACATTGCATTCCCTTGAAGACGTTGCCTACCGCTCAGGAGCTTGCTTCAATTTTTGCCCGGGAAGTCTTCCGTTTACATGGGTTACCCAAGGAGATAGTGTCGGACCGGGGTAGCCATTTTGTCTCCAGATTTTGCTGTTCCTTTTGTGCTCAAATGGGGATCCAGCTTTCCTTCTCCTCGGCATATCATCCTCAATCCAATGGGGCTGTGGAACGGTCTAATCAAGCTCTGGAACAATTCCTCCATTGCTATGTCTCAGATCACCACAATAATTGGTCTGAACTGTTACCTTGGGCAGAGTTTGCTCGTAATAGTGCTATTAATGCTTCCTCCAAGTTATCCCCGTTCATGGCGAATTATGGGTTTCAACCATCCCTGTTGCCCGATTCATTCATGTCTCAGGGTATTCCGGCTTTGGAGGAGCATCTCCGGCAACTCTGTTCCACATGGGTGCAGATTCAGGATTGCCTTCATCGTTCTATGCAGCACCAAAAGTTCCAGGCTGATCGTAGGCGTCTGCCCGCGCCTTCCTACCAGGTTGTTGAGAGAGTTTGGCTGTCCTCTCACAACTTGAATCTTCGTGTGCCTTCCAATAAACTGGCTCCCCGTTATGTTGGTCCTTTTCGAATACTCCGACGGGTCAATCCTGTGGCCTACGCTCTTGACCTTCCTCCTGCAATGCGCATCTCCAATGTTTTTCATGTCTCCCTCTTGAAACTATTGGTTTGTAATTGGTTTACCACTGTGTTGCCTCATCCCCATCCTATCTTTGTTGACAACCATGAGGAGTATGAGGTCAGCAGCATTATTGACTCTTGTATGTCCAGGGGCCGTGTACAGTATTTGGTTCACTGGAGGGGCTACGGTCCGGAGGAGCGTTCATGGGTTCCCTCCTCTGATGTTCATGCTCCTGCCCTCCTCCGTGCCTTCCATGCCCGTTTCCCCAGTAAGCCTTTTGTCCTCCGTGGGGAGGAGACATTGAGAGGAGGGTATTGTCAGGGTTTTTTCCCTGTTTTGTTTGCCATGTGCTGCTGGCAGCCATTTTACTAACCTCTCTTGCTGACTCTAGTGCATACTGAGTGATGCTGCTCATTTCCTGCACTTCCTTTTATGGCCAGACTGGTGTACCTCATCCGTGTGAGACAGGATGCAGTCTCAGAATTGTCATGTCATCACTTATTATTTAAAGGGCCTCTGTTCAGTATGCTTTGCCCTTGCGTTGTTTCAGACCTGTTTGTGAGAGCTCCTGTGTATTACCTGGCTGTCTGACGTCCCTCCTGGTTCCTGATCTCTGGCTTGTTCCTGACTCTGCTGTTCTCCTTGTTCCTGATTCCGGCTCGCCTGACTACTCGCTTTGGCTCCTGACTCGGCTCGTCTGACTACCAGCTCTGGTTTTGATTCCTGGCTTGTTATTTGACTTATGGACTTTTTATTATTTTTTGCTATTAATAAAGGTTTTGCACTTCTCATCTCAGTCTGATTCCTGGCACCCTGACAGACAGCTGCTGGAACAATTGGTTGCCTAAGTCCCAGGCGGCTCCAATCAACAGCTGTGATAACAGAGACTGCTGCTCCTGTATCAACTTCCATAATGAGAGGTTTACCATCTATATACACCTTTGCTTGTAGTTCTGGAATTTTATTTTAAATGCTGTAGATCTGTAATGTGTATAAGGGCATGTCTCCCTCTGAATCTGTGTGTGGTGTATCTACTTGCACATGAAAAGCTGCACGTGACTTGCTGCCTTTTTATCTCTGTCTAAGGAACTTCTGCACACTCTCTTTGTATGACCAATCTCCGAGACCTGCAGGTATTTGCTGTGTGTTTTTGTCATCACATGTGTAACATGTTGTCTGTGGCCCTTGTCTAGCTGGATACTGTTTATTTAGGTGCATACTTGCATGAAAAACATCTACTTCTTTTTCCTTATAAAAATCTGCCTGTGCTGGGGTCTGGAGCATTTGTGCATCTTTAGTAGCAAATTCCATGACGGTAGCTATATCTATTGCATGCTTTAGTATTAAATCATCCTCTGCTAATAGTCTCTTTTGTACTGTACAGTCCATAACAAACATATCACGTAAAGCAGTGTTTAAATAATCCCCAAATCTGCAGGTACTTGCTTGTTTCTTTAAACTGATCACATAAGTTTTAACGTCCTCATGCTGCAATTGCTTGCGTGTGTAAAATTTAAAGCCTTCTGCTATCTCTAGAGGCTTAGGTAGGTAGTGGTCAAATAACAGGCAGATCAGGTCAGACAGAGGTTTAGCATTAGGTTTATCTGGTGAGAGAATGTCCCTTAATGTAGTGTAAGCTGCTGATCCTATAGTTGTCAGAAACACAGCCACTTGCTTGTCAGCTCCTATGTTATTTGCTGTACAATATAGCTCAAACTGTTCAACCCATGTGTCCCATCTGTCTGTGTCTGGTGCAGGTAAGGTGCCAATAAGAGCCATTATAGGGTCAGACCACAGATACTCGTCGCCAGCTCTTATATTCTCTGTGTAGTCAGGATTAGAACATTCAGCTGTGTGTTGTTACCTTGTATCAGATGTGTCTTGCACATATCACTGAGACTCTACAGCAGGTACTTCAGTCAAACTTTTATTTAGCCACAACCACATGGCTTCTTTACTAACAGGTTCATCAGTAAAACTAAACATGGCTTCTGATGATGTCAGTGAGACACAGACACACCCAGAGGGTGTGGTAAACTGAGTTTAAAAGTGCAGCACTTCTAACATACAATGGTGAGACAATGTTAGTTCAAAGATACAGTAAAAGCTGCAGTAATGTTAACATACGTCAAGTGCTAAGATAAGGAAATTGTTTTTGGAATATTTCCAGAAAATATATGAAGGAAGAGGAAATACTGCACCAATAACCAAGCACTTACATAGGTATGTGCCCCCCTGTCAATGTAGAAATTGGAACACCTCAAATCTGCACCTTCCTCCTGGGAGTCAAAGAACAAACTGAGTAATAGAGGGAGGTGGAAGGGCTTAAAAGCTCTTGTTGTTTGTGGTTCTTTTGTTTCCTCCTAGTGGCAGGAATTCAATCCCACATGTCAAGCCTTGTGGACTCTGACCACCTTATGAAATAAATAAATATACATATATACACACACACGTACAGTATCAGAATGTATAGATCTGATGAAGGGGCTGTGACCCTGAAACTTTATTGTTTTCACAATTGTTAATACTTTCTACAAATTCAGTGAGTGTGGATCTCTCTTCTATTGGATTACTGTTCCTGCACTCTGGTAGTTGGACTACAATGAGGCGTGAGTGTAGATCCAGCAGTGTTTACAAACACACACATACATATATATATACAGTATATACAAACATGAATGGTATCAGAATGCGTAATGAATCAGGACATTCTTTTCATATTAACTTTTAATTGCAGGATTTATTGAGTTAAAATAATTCAAGAAAAAACAAAATGTATTTTTACTACATTTCATAAATAATATGTTCTGTACATGACAATTATTCAAAATAACACATGTACCAACTAGAAGCTGAAAAAGATATGGTTTTTGGTATGTACATAAAACAAGTGCACAGGAATTTTGTTTAAACAGACGTTTAGTACCATGTTGAAAATGTTCCTGGCCTCCTTGAATATAAAAACTCTCTGACTCAAATTGTTAAAGGGACTGTAAACACCTTGGGGTCAATGTATTAATGTACGAGCAGACATGATATGATGTAGCGTATCATGTCCGCTGCACATCGATAAATACCGACAGCATACGCTGTTGGCATTTATCATTGCACCAGCAGTTCTTGCAATACCACCCCCTGCAGATTCGCGGCCGCTAACAGAGGATGTCAATCAACCTGACCGTATTCGATCGGCTTGATTTCTGTCCGCCGTCTTTAGACAGCAGCTTCATAACTTCTGTTTCTGGCGAGTCTGAAGGCTCGTCGAAAACACGGGGCATCAAGCCCCGTACGAAGCTTGACAAATTGACTGCCTTGTAATTACAAGGCATTTCTGTTGTATTGCTATAGAATGACATATCAGCCAAATGTGTTTAAAACAAATTGACATCCCTTTTACTGCAATTGTTTTTGCTTGAGACCGCAAACAACAAGGCTTGCCGTAATCATAATGTTGCTATTAGGGATGTGCAGAAATTTGGCTTTTGCAATTGATTGGTAAAATGAAAGAGAGAAAAAATGGCCGTGGTCTGCAGCATTAGGCTTACTTTGGCGCCGGATTTCTGTGTGAATACAGATATTATTGTGTTGCACATTTTCTCTAAAAAATACGGTGCTGAAATTAGCCAAATGCTACAGACCAGGTCTATTTTCAGCTTTCATTTTATTAATGAATAAGAAAAGCTGATTTTTTGCATATACCTACACAAATTCAATGTTTTGCAGTTGTTATCAGTTAAAACCAGTCTGCAGAGTGCATTTTGAATTCTTAGAATTAGAAATTCCTCCATTTTAGAGCTAAATTACATGAAAAGGGGCCAAAATAAATCATGAACTTATACAGCAAAATTTTTAACTGCACATAACTAAAAAAATGTATTAAAATCTTAAGGCGTTTACTGGTCACCATAGTTATAGACATGTAACCGGTACATCGCATAATATGAGTTACAGCCCCAGATTTGCACTTATACCATATCTACTGGAGCCAAGACCTTGGGACCTGACATCATAAGTCCATTCTATTAGAGCCATGTGACCTGTCCATGCTTATCTACGTTTTGCACAAAAGCAGTGGAGACTAAAATGAAAATAACCCTGATAAATACTAGACATAATGATGTATTCAAAGCAAAGATTAGCCTGGGAATAATAGGTAGAGGTATTTTTAATTGTATTAGTTGTTTAAATATTAAAGTAAGTGTAGTGTTTTAGTCTCTATAAAGTAATGGATGCCTTCATCTCTAGGATTCTTTTTTAAAGTCTCTTAAAGTATCTACTCTGCTGATGCTAATTATGGACAAATATACGTTGGTCACTACTTGTTGATCAAACAATTGCTTAGTAGACTATAAAAGTTTGGGCTTGTGAAGTTTGGCATCTGCACTTCCAGTTCTCATATGAATGAAAGGGGCATTCAATTCCAAATGCTTCTTTCATAAATCAGATAGAGCATGCGATTTTAAATAACTTTCCAATTTATTTCCAAATTATCTAATTTGTTTTCTTTGTATCCATTGTTGAAAAGTATGCCAAGGTAGGATCAGATGCTGCTGATTGGTGGCTACACATAAATGTCTTTTGTTACTGGTTTTCAGCTAGCTCCCAGTAGTGCAATACTGCTCCTTCAACAAAGGATAGTAAAAGAATGAAGAGAATTCTATAATAGATGTTCATTGGAAATGTGTTTAAAATTGTATGTTCTTTCTGAATCATGAAAGAAAATGTTGGGTTTCATGTTCCTTTAAAGGGACAGTTTACTCAAAAAATTTCTCCCCTTTAATTTGTTCCCAATGATCCACTTTACCTGCTGGAGTGTATTAAATTGTTTACAAGTAGCTCCTTTACCCTTATATTGGCATTTGAAATTGTTAATTTAGCATGTGGTATCCCCACCTATTCTGAAAGTTTGTGGCCGTGCGTACCAGCTATAGATAAGCTTTGTAAACACAGCCAGCAGAAGAAATTACACTCCCAGTGTGATAAAGCAGAGATAAGGTAATAAAATGTTAATTTTCCATTGTTCTCTCAAAGTATTGGTGATTGTTTTAAGGACAGATATAAGATAAAGAAGCAGGTATATGTGCACAATGTGATACAGTAATGAGATCTGATTATACCTACAAGCTCAACCTATTTTATTAGGTTGTGGCTTCAAAACACAAAATCAGAGCTTTTATATACACAAAAAAGCCTTAAAAAGCTAATTTTCATACATTTTTTACTCTGCAGTTGGTAAAAAAAGCAATTGCAAACACATTAAGGGAAAAACTATTTTACAGTATATTGTCCCTTTAAGTTAAAATACAGGAAATAAGGGGAAAAAAAATAAAATGTCGGTATGTTGCAATGTTGTTTTTTTCTATGTTAATTAAAGATGTTATATACAATGTAAAAGTCTTTTATGTCCATTTAATATAAACTGGAATCCTCTTTTTCATGCACCTGCCTCTGTGGCTTGGAGTGTTTACCCGCTAGATCATATCTTACAATGGAGTCTGCACTTCAATCTCTCATGGAAATTAAATTACAGAAAATAGGAACAAAGTACATAATGAAAGTATACGGTAATTAAGAAAAAATACCACATTTATTTAATACAATCTCAAAATGTTTCATATTCCTTTAAACTACACTGTAATTCCCTTTCCCTGCCTCAGTTACTTGGATTCAGGTGCGTAACTACACCTCACAGACCCCCAGGGCAAAGTCTGGGTTAGGGCCCTTCACCACTCATTTCAACAGCGCCCCTTTCAAAGCACCGCTAATGGCCAATAGTTATATTTCACCACCATAAAACATATATAGTTAATCTGAATAATAACAGATTCCATATTCCACAAATTGTTTATTTAGGTCTGGATGGGCAACTGCCCTAGATGGTCTGGTCTGTCTCAGGTGAGACCCTGTATTTAACCCTACTTGGAGTGACCTATCAGGGAGTAAAATGCAAGAGATAGACCATCATTTTACATTTTATAGCTCTACCCCAACCAGTAATCTAAATAATATTTATTTTTTAAATACTCAACAGGTAACCTATATGGTGAGTGGTTTCATTATTAGTTTATCATATATATATATATATATATATATATATATATATATATATATATATATATATATATATATATATATATATATATATATATATATATATCAGTTCAGCTTTACAAATTAACCTGTTATGAAAGCTAGCATTAGCATCTAGGTTTTATTTTTTTGCAGCTGTATCACAATCCTATTGCTATTATTAAGGAACTACAATCCATTTAGGTTTCACTTAATAATAGAGTTCTGATCCCAGCTGCAATAACACTGGTGCCCATATAATTTTTTTTCCCAAAGATAAACCCACAAAAGATAATAAAAAAAAATTGTGATTAACCCCCCCGTCACACACACACAAATTTCTTACTATAATCCCTGCTCCAGTACTGCCTATGTTCAGCAGTAACAGTGTCTCTTGTCTTCCCCTCCTCTGCACATTCTATATGTTCCTAGTTCAGTGTTCTCTCCTATTTCCACAGAAATGTCAGTTAAAATAATATGTATTTACACATAAAAAAGATCTTCCCTGAGTCTGGCTGAACCTTTTATACACCTTGCAGACCTCTAAAACAGACCTAATGAGTATGTCAGACCTCTGAAAAGAAATGGAGTAGACAACTATCCTGCTGAAATGTTTCAAAATGTTCTGTTGCATTGTGGTCAACAAAACTGTCACACACACATTTTGACAATTAAATCTTTGAATGTAATGAAATTCATTTATAAAGTTGTCAGTATTTGAATCTCATGCTACAAACCACAATCTTCCAAAATGTTGTCATAGAGTTAGTATTAGTCAATAAGGGCTATGGGGCATATTTATGAAGTTCCGTACGGCTCACTGGAAACAAAAGCTCCATAACCTGTCCGCCTGCTCTGAGGCGGCTGACAGAAATTGACAGAAATCAACCCGATCGAATACGATCAGGTTGATTGACACCCCCTGCTAGCGGCCGCGAATCTGCAGGGGGCGGCATTGCACCAGCATTTCACAAAAACTGCTGGAGCAATGATAAATGCAGAGAGTGTATGCTGTCGGCATTTATCGATGTGCAGCGGACATGACCCGCTTTATCGGATCATGTCCGCTTACACAATCATAAATATGCCTCTATGTCTCAACCCTTTATGGCTGTCAAGAAGTTAAACCTCAACAGCAACATTTTACACAATCATTTTTACTATCTCTTTCTTATACTATTGTTATTCTAAATGCATAATGTTTATGACCTAACATTTTTAATGTGCATTGTTGCTATTAGTTTATAAATTGTGTGACAACTGTGATGGGTCTGATTGTCCCATCTTGGAATTTCTGTGTTTGTGTAAATATGGCTCCAATCAAATATTTTGATTAATATTAAGGTTCATGTGTTTTCCCTTCCAGTATTTACAGATTCTGTGCAATTTATCCATGAAATGATACTAGGACATAATCTTAGGTTCTGAGAACATCTTTATATTGGTAAAATTTGTTTTGCTTGACAGCTTTTATTTTAAAATTGCAGAGGCAGAAAATAAGCCAAAGACTGCATAAGTGGTTAAATTACTATTACAATATTGTAAAAGAGCAGCAGTTAATTATGTTAGAAACTGTTTTTTTTTTTACTTTTTTATTTAAAAACGGCATAAATTTAAAGTGAAACTAACAGAAAGTAAACTCTACTGTTCACTGATAGGGACGACTGAGACTCCCACAGAAAAAGTCAGATTTACATAGCACAGGAACACCCATTCTTAAAAAAAAACAAAATATGTGACTCATTTTGAAACATTCTCTTTTACATAGAACAGATAATTTTTTTTGAGTTTCATGTCCCTTTAATTAAGATTTTTGTGGTTACTGCCAGGTGTAAAGTTTCCATATACAGTAGAAAGAATGTACCCAGCTGCCTCATTTTTCTCTTGTCTATCAGTTCTGCTTTAGACAATAAAAGGAAGATAAAAATTACCAGGTTCAGAAATATCTTAATTTATCTATGCAATGACAAAGTTCACTTCTTTTTGCCCTGCTATAAGTGAGAGAACAAAATAGATACAGAATTTACAGATAAGAGTCACGGTACACAGATATATGTGTCTTTCTCAGTATTAGACTAGTTGCAGTTACACAGAATTTACATTCATTGAGCTGTCTGCTGAGCGGGACTCTAGCTAGCCCTTAGAATGAAACTCTGTATTCTCAGCTCAGTAAACATCAGACTTCTTCAGATCTTGATTCTTCTTAATTTTCGTCCTCCTTTGCTTTATCTAAAACACACAGGGGGAAAATAAATAAATAAAATAATGCATTCAAACTAATGAACATTACAAAATATCTTATTGGTACACATCAATTAAAAAGACCATGAAAAAAAATGATCTAATGTGTTATAGCATTTATTTATTGAGCTGTTTCTTTCATATATTTATGGGTCAGATTCCAAGTGGTGCGCTAATGATAGAGCAGACATGATAACCAATATCGCTGGACTGTGCTACTATTAACAAGCAACTTTGATGTTACAAGTCCATGGTAAAGCACATTAACCAGAGAAGGGTTAGCGTGTCACTTGGCTCAAGCGCAACCTATACTTTCAATGGATATAGCAACCGCACTAATTTGGGCACATATTACAAGTTGAAAGTGCAAAAGCTGAAACTGTGCTAGAATAATTAAAATATATATATAGATATATATTTTACAAAATCAAAATCATATATATATATATATATATATACAGGGAGTGCAGAATTATTAGGCAAGTTGTATTTTTGAGGATTAATTTTATTATTGAACAACAACCATGTTCTCAATGAACCCAAAAAAACTCATTAATATCAAAGCTGAATAGTTTTGGAAGTAGTTTTTAGTTTGTTTTTAGTTATAACTATTTTAGGGGGATATCTGTGTGTGCAGGTGACTATTACTCTGCATAATTATTAGGCAACTTAACAAAAAACAAATATATACCCATTTCAATTATTTATTTTTACCAGTGAAACCAATATAACATCTCAACATTCACAAATATACATTTCTGACATTCAAAAACAAAACAAAAACAAATCAGTGACCAATATAGCAACCTTTCTTTGCAAGGACACTCAAAAGCCTGCCATCCATGGATTCTGTCAGTGTTTTGATCTGTTCACCATCAACATTGCGTGCAGCAGCAACCACAGCCTCCCAGACACTGTTCAGAGAGGTGTACTGTTTTCCCTCCTTGTAAATCTCACATTTGATGATGGACCACAGGTTCTCAATGGGGTTCAGATCAGGTGAACAAGGAGGCCATGTCATTAGATTTTCTTCTTTTATACCCTTTCTTGCCAGCCACGCTGTGGAGTACTTGGACGCGTGTGATGGAGCATTGTCCTGCATGAAAATCATGTTTTTCTTGAAGGATGCAGACTTCCTGTACCACTGCTTGAAGAAGGTGTCTTCCAGAAACTGGCAGTAGGACTGGGAGTTGAGCTTGACACCATCCTCAACCCGAAAAGGCCCCACAAGCTCATCTTTGATGATACCAGCCCAAACCAGTACTCCACCTCCACCTTGCTGGCGTCTGAGTCGGACTGGAGCTCTCTGCCCTTTACTAATCCAGCCACGGGCCCATCCATCTGGCCCATCAAGACTCACTCTCATTTCATCAGTCCATAAAACCTTAGAAAAATCAGTCTTGAGATATTTCTTGACCCAGTCTTGACGTTTCAGCTTGTGTGTCTTGTTCGGTGGTGATCGTCTTTCAGCCTTTCTTACCTTGGCCATGTCTCTGAGTATTGCACACCTTGTGCTTTTGGGCACTCCAGTGATGTTGCAGCTCTGAAATATGGCCAAACTGGTGGCAAGTGGCATCTTGGCAGCTGCACGCTTGACTTTTCTCAGTTCATGGGCAGTTATTTTGCGCCTTGGTTTTTCCAAACGCTTCTTGCGACCCTGTTGACTATTTTGAATGAAACGCTTGATTGTTCGATGATCACGCTTCAGAAGCTTTGCAATTTTAAGAGTGCTGCATCCCTCTGCAAGATATCTCACTATTTTTTACTTTTTTGAGCCTCTCAAGTCCTTCTTTTGACCCATTTTGCCAAAGGAAAGGAAGTTGCCTAATCATTATGCACACCTGATATAGGGTGTTGATGTCATTAGACCACACCCCTTCTCATTACAGAGATGCACATCACCTAATATGCTTAATTGGTAGTAGGCTTTCGAGTCTATACAGCTTGGAGTAAAACAACATGCATAAAGAGGATGATGTGGTCAAAATACTCATTTGCCTAATAATTCTGCACTCCCTGTATATAATTATTATTTTTTTAATAAAAATATTTTCTTCTATGTGACGAACATAGGAATGTAAATTATTTCTAACTCTCTTCGGGTTTAGTGCAGTTGGCCTAAAGCGGTATCTGGTTAGTGCGCAAGCAAGTTAGCGAGGTCACGCTATCCAAAGTTCTGAAGTTAGCGTACATCAGTCTTTTGGTCATGCGCTAACTTTTTGCTTTCAACTTGTAACATGTGCTCTAATCCGCCCATGATCATTTTTTTTACTTTGAGCGCAGTTAGCAAGCAAGCGAAAAAGTTATTTAGCTCATGTAATCTTGCCCTAAATGTTTAACCCCAGCTAAATGAAGCTATAATGATATATTCAAACCAAAATATTAGTATGTGAATAATATACAGATTTTTTTTTTAATTATATAATAGAGTTTTAATATTGATATTGCTGTTTAAATTATGGGGTCGATCAAAAACTTGTAGAAAAACATATCTAAGGATTTTCAACAGAAAAACACCATTAAAGTCTATTGGAATTTTAGTAAATAAATCATTTGATAACTTTTTCTGAAGGATTGTGATCCACCCCTATATTCCTTATCTAATCACCTTTGCTGAGACCTTTTATTGACATTAAACACCTAGAGATTTTTTTTATAAAATGTTATGTATAATAAAACATCATTGCAATATACTTTCAATATAAATTCTGCCCCCTTGTCAACAAATGTAGTTCTAAAAACTGAGGACTTTCTTAGTCTTAGAACTTAAAATGCACCCTGCTGACTTCTCAAGGCAAACACTGCTACATATCTTTCTCTAACTAGCTTTAACTGATAACAACTGCAAAACAATATACATTATTGTAACATTATGACCTTGGCTAGCCTTGTCTGCAGAATAAAGCCCAGGTTTGCTCATCCAATAATAAAGTCCCAAATAATCAGCTTTTGTTATTCATAAGTAAAATGAAAGCAAAGGATGAGCACGGTCTGCAGGATTTGGCTGATTTGCACAGATATTAGTGTGTTGCACATTTTCTCTTAGAAATCCGGCACCAAAATTAGCCTAATGCTGCAGACTGCTGCCATTCTTGTCTTTCATTTTACTAATGAATTATGAAAGCCAAATATTTGCACATTCTTAATAGTAACTTTTTTGACCATGACTAGCCTTGTTTTCTGCAGACTAAAGCCCAGATTGGCTCATCCAAATAAGGCAAATAGTGGGTGGAGTTTGGCTATTGAGAAACAATTGCAGTAAAAAACATGTTCATTTGTTTTAAAAAACATTTAAACTTGGCTGAAATGTTATTCTGTAGCAACACAATAGTATCGTCTTCTAACTTCCAGGTGAGAGAGAGCGATCAGAAAGAGATGTATAGAGCTAGGAAAGAGATGTTTAGAGATAGGAAAGAGATGTATAGAGATAGGAAAGAGATGTATAGAGATAGGAAAGAGATGTATAGAGATAGGAATGAAATGTATAGAGATAGGAAAGATATGTATAGAGATAGGAAAGATATGTATAGAGATAGGAAAGAGATGTATAGAGATAGGAAAGAGATGTATAGAGATAGGAAAGAGATGTATAGAGATAGAAAAGAGATGTATAGAGATAGGAAAGAGATGTATAGAGATAGGAAAGAGATGTATAGAGATAGGAAAGAGATGCATAGAGATAGGAATGAGATGTATAGAGATAGGAAAGAGATGTATAGAGATAGGAAAGATATGTATAGAGATAGGAAAGAGATGTATAGAGATAGGAAAGAGATGTATAGAGATAGGAAAGAGATGTATAGAGATAGGAAAGAGATGTATAGAGATAGGAAAGAGATGTATAGAGATAGGAATGAGATGTATAGAGATAGGAAAGAGATGTATAGAGATAGGAAAGAGATGTATAGAGATAGGAAAGAGATGTATAGAGATAGGAAAGAGATGTATAGAGATAGAAAAGAGATGTATAGAGATAGGAAAGAGATGTATAGAGATAGGAAAGAGATGTATAGAGATAGGAAAGAGATGCATAGAGATAGGAATGAGATGTATAGAGATAGGAAAGAGATGTATAGAGATAGGAAAGAGATGTACAGAGATCGGAAAGAGATGTATAGAGACATGAAAGAGATGTATAGAGACAGGAAAGAGATGTATAGAGATAGGAAAGAGATGTATAGAGATAGGAAAGAGATGTATAGAGATCGGAAAGAGATGTATAGAGATAGGAAAGAGATGTATAGAGATAGGAAAGAGATGTATAGAGATAGGAAAGAGATGTATAGAGATAGGAAAGAGATGTATAGAGATAGGAAAGAGATGTATAGAGATAGAAAAGAGATGTATAGAGATAGGAAAGAGATGTATAGAGATAGGAAAGAGATGTATAGAGATAGGAAAGAGATGCATAGAGATAGGAATGAGATGTATAGAGATAGGAAAGAGATGTATAGAGATAGGAAAGAGATGTACAGAGATCGGAAAGAGATGTATAGAGACATGAAAGAGATGTATAGAGACAGGAAAGAGATGTATAGAGATAGGAAAGAGATGTATAGAGATAGGAAAGAGATGTATAGAGATCGGAAAGAGATGTACAGAGATCGGAAAGAGATGTATAGAGACAGGAAAGAGATGTATAGAGATAGGAAAGAGATGTATAGAGATAGGAAAGAGATGTATAGAGACAGGAAAGAGATGTATAGAGATAGATAGGAAAGAGATGTATAGAGACAGGAAAGAGATGTATAGAGATAGGAAAGAGATGTATAGAGACAGGAAAGAGATGTATAGAGATAGATAGGAAAGAGATGTATAGAGACAGGAAAGAGATGTATAGAGATAGGAAAGAGATGTATAGAGATAATAAGCTGGCACCTTAAAATGGGATTACAGGCAAAATTTGGTAAGATTCAGCCTTTCTGATTTTATTTGTTTCTTCTTCACAAATGAGACAGCTTTCTGTCTAAAATATTATAGGCACTGGTAAAGCTGGATAGACCAAATTATGTAATCACCAAAAAAATATGTTGTCTAATGCACATAAAAAATAAAATACAACATTTAATTACAAAATTACACCATTATACTAATCAAAAAGGTCACATACATATTTAAAGGGGTATCAAGCACTACCAGCATAGACTATACTTGTGCCCCAGCTATACTCAGAGAGCACTCAAAAGTGACCCCCTGTGCCAAAGCACGGATGCACTTAAAAAAAAAAGGAAAAGATCATCTGGGATGAATTTCTTTTCTGTATGTCAACACACATCATTGCAAAGGTTAATATAACAAAGTATAACCTTGTGTAAAACTCATCATGAAGCAATGGACTAAATGTGTGGATGCTCATTAAGCTGCTGAAGGGTCTCTTTACTCAGGAGGGATCATATTCAAAATGAATTATGTCTCTATTCACCTATTGTTTCCAGAAGTTAAAAAGATGAGGTTTTCCTTGTAAAGTGTCTCATCTTATGGTTGTGTCTCGCTATTTCAAAACAAACAATTTTACTTTTATTTCTCTCTACTCTTTTTTAATTGTTTTCTTTTGTGCATCGAGTTTATTTTTTTATTTTTATTTTTTCATTTTAATTAATTTGCTTACTAATGTTTTGTTATGCCGGTATCCTTGAAAGGACATAAAACCAAACATTTTTCTTTCATGATTCAGGTAGAGCATGCAGTTTTAAGTAAATTCTCATTTTATTTCTATTTCAAATTTGCTTAATTCTTTTGATATCTTTAGTTAAAGGTGTAGGAATGCACTAATTTAAGAAAGCAGGATAGGGGTTAATAAATTTATTATAGGTGGCGACGGTGTAGGGGGGCAGGATAGGGGTTAATAAGTTTAATATAGGTGGCGGTGGGGTCCGGGAGCGGCGGTTTAGGGGTTAAACAATTTATTTAGTTGCGGCAGGGTCCGGGATCGGCAGGATAGGGGTTAATAAATTTATTATAGGTCGCGGCGGTATAGGGGGGGCAGGATAGGGGTTACTAGGTATAATGTAGGTGGCGGTGGGCTCCGGGAACGGCGGTTTAGGGGTTAATACATTTATTATAGTTGCGGCGGGGTCCAGGAGTGGCGGTTAAGGGGTTAGCATATTTATTATAGTGGCGGTGGGTCTGGGAGCGGCGGTTTAGGGGTTAATCAGTTTATTAGAGTGGCGGTGGGCTCTGGGAGTGGCGGTTTAGGGGGGTAATACATTTATTTAGTTGCGGCGGTGTAGGGGGGACAGATTAGGGGAGTTTAGACTCGGGGTACATGTTAGGGTTTTAGGTGCAGACATCTCCCATAGGAATCAATGGGATGTCGGGCAGCAGCGAACATGAACTTTCGCTATGCTCAGACTCCCATTGATTCCTATGGGATCCGCCGCCTCCAGGGCGGCGGATTGAAAACCAGGTACGCTGGGCCGGGAAAAGTGGCGAGCGTACCTGCTAGTCATTTGATAACTAGCAAAAGTAGTCCGATTGTGCCGAACTTGCGTTCGGAACATCTGGAGTGACGTAAGAATCGATCTGTGTCGGACTGGGTCCGGCGGATCGAAGCTTACGTCACAAAATTCTACTTTTGCCGGTGTGTAGGGCTTGATAACTAAGGTGAATCAGCCTTGCCACAAATACGCTGTGGAATTCCAGCGTATTTGCGGTTGACGGCTTGATAACTAGGGGCCATGGAGTCATGTGACAGCCTGATACATTTTGCGCCCCCCTAGCGGCGCTTAATCATACTTTTATAATTGCTAATGGCAGAGAGGTTCCTGCCTATGTTCGGCAAGCTCCCTGCCTGGAAAATACAGACACAAATTTGCTGATGATGACAAAATTAATCTGTGCCTAATCTACGGTGTGCTGTATGCAGGCTGCAGCGGTCGAATTACACATTGAAGAGGCGGGTTATAACTGCTTTAAAAAAACTGTTTCTCTTTTTAATTGAATGTACTGTAGAGTATCTTTTGGGTTTGCAGAAATACAATATCAAAAAATAAGTACTTATGAATGCATTTCCCCTCTGCAATAAAATAACTTTATTACATTTCTGATGTCTGTTGGAAGATATAAAATAAGACATCAGTAAATCAAAATGAACTTGAGATTAATAGCACACTTTTATGAAGATCAGCCAGGTTGTTTTTTTCTCTGTCACTAACTACAGTCACATACTACAAACATCTGCATATCATGTTTCCTCCGGGTCAGCAAAAAGACAGTGACAAGGTTGACTCAACTGTGTAACGTAAATAGACTTCCATTAGTGTCATCTGCTCTTTTTGTGCGTGGATAGAGTTCATATCTGTTCCATTACATAAAAAGGACGCAATGACCTTCAGCTATGTGTTTGTTATAAAAGTTTATTTACAATCCAAAACACAGATGTCTATATATTTACTATTATTGTATATAGAAAAAACAACTGGTTTGTATATTGTTGTTAGTATTACTAATTCCACTACATTTTGTCTCCCCTTTTTATTCCCTGTTTTATACATTTCATTGTAACTCCTCCTTCTCTTTTACTCTTTAGGCTTTGAAGGGAATATAAGTATACTATTTACTGTATATAAGCACTACAATACTCTATGCTCTAATGTAATGCACAAATGTTTGTCTCTTTATCTGATTTTCATACTCCCCAACATTAACTGGATGCCTTTCAATACTTGGAACTGTAGGCTGTGTGAAGGTAACTTGTGAGTTAAAGGGACATGAAACCCATTTTTTTTTCTTTCAAGATTCAGATAGAGAATACAATTTGTATCAAAAAATGATCAAATTTGTGTCATTCTCTTGTTATTCCTTGTTGAAGAGATATCTAGATAGGTAGCATGCCCATGTCTGGAGTGCTGCATGACAGGAAATAGTGCTGCCATCTAATGCTCTTGGTATAACATTGTTGCAAAACTGCTGTCATATAGTGCTGCAGACACGTGCACGCTCCTGAATTTACCTTCCTGCTTTTTAACTTAGGATAACAAAAAAATGAAGACAATTTGATAATAGAAGTCAATTGGAAAGTTGTTTAAAATTGTATGTTCTATCACATGCTCTGGAGGGGAGTGGTTCCGGGGGAGGAGACTGAATGCAGGACAGGCTCTGAGCAAGCTCTCTCTAGAGCAGTGCTTTCCAAACTGTGTGTCGGGACACACTAGTGTGTCGGCAGCAGTGTGTAGGTGTGTCCCTGCTTCAGCACAAATTTTTTTAAATTATTATTATTTTTTTTAAAATTGTGTTTTGGTTTCTGACTTTCCACCTGCCTGCTACGCATATCACATGGTTGACACGTGATTGATACCTAGTGGGTCACAGATCATCTTAACCAATTGGCACAGCTCAGTGGGAACTGAAACTATTACCATTGGCGGATTTGGCGCCACATTGGCTCCTGACTGCACGTGTACTCTCCTTAATTAGCTTGTGACTGCAAGAGTAGCTAGTAAGTGGGACAGCAGTGTGTTTGCAGCATGGGCAGTAGTCAGTCAGACTCACAGAGCTCTGAGGGTGGCAGCTTAAACGCTGAGCTGAAGTCAGAGGGATTTTTTTGCAGCTAGCTCCCAGTAGTGCATTGCTGTTCCTGCTCTTGCTATATGGATAGGAAGTGGAAGCTTAAAAATGTTTGATGATGAAATGTGAGTGTCTTTATCTAATATTACACCAAATATTCCGAAACTGTGTTCATCCCATCAACCTCATACATCCCATTAAAATAGTAAGTAGCTATTGGTGTTGTTAAACTTTTTTTATGCACATACATACTGTTACTTGTAAATGCATTTTGTTATTATATAATTTCTCCAACATTGGTGTGTCCGGTCCACGGCGTCATCCTTACTTGTGGGAATATCTCTTCCCCAACAGGAAATGGCAAAGAGTCCCAGCAAAGCTGGCCATATAGTCCCTCCTAGGCTCCGCCCACCCCTGTCATTCTCTTTGCCGTTGCACAGGCAACATCTCCACGGAGATGGTTAAGAGTTTTTTGATGTTTAAATGTAGTTTTTTATTCTTCTATTAAGTGTTTGTTATTTTAAAATAGTGCTGGTATGTACTATTTACTCTGAAACAGAAAAGGATGAAGATTTCTGTTTGTGAGAGGAAGATGATTTTAGCAGACAGTAACTAAAATCGTTTGCTGTTTCCACATAGGACTGTTGAGATGAAGTAACTTCAGTTGGGGGAAACAGTTAGCAGACTTTTCTGCTTAAGGTATGACTAGCCATATTTCTAACAAGACCATGTAATGCTGGAAGGCTGTCATTTCCCCTCATGGGGACCGGTAAGCCATTTTCTTAGTCAAGCAAACAGAATAAAGGGCTTAATATGGGCTATAAAACTGGTAGACACTTTTATGGGCTAAATCGATTGCTTTATTTTGGCATTTTATACATGTTTATGCTGATAATTCACATTTATAAACTTGGGGAACGTTTTTTTAACGGCAGGCACTATGTTAGACACCTTTTCCAGTCAGGGAGGGCCTTCCCAGTTGTAGGCTGAGCCTCATTTTCGCGCCATTACTGCGCAGTTGTTTTTGAGAGCAAGACATGCAGATGCATGTGTGAGGATCTGAAAGTAGCTGGAAAAGTTTCTAGAAGGCGTCACTTGGTATCGTATTCCCCTCTGGGCTTGGTTAGGTCACAGCAAAGGCTATAGCTGGGACTGTATAGGGGTTAAATTTGTAAACGGCTCAGGTTCCGTTATTTTAAGGGTTAAAGCTCTTAAAATTGGTGTGCAATACTCTTAATGCTTTAAGACACTGTGGTGAAATTTTGGTAATTTTTGAACAATTCCTTCATACTTTTTCACATAAAATAATTCAATGGGCGGAGGATCACTCCTGCCACCTATCTGCGATCCACATCCCAGGTGGGGAAAACTGGGAAGCGGATTATCTGAGTCGTCAGACATTCCATCCGGGGGAGTGGGAACTCCACCCGGAGATCTTTGCCCAACTAACTCAATTATGGGGCATTCCGGACATGGATCTGATGGCGTCTCGTCAGAACTTCAAGGTTCCTTGCTACGGGTCCAGATCCAGGGATCCCAATGCGACTCTAGTGGATGCACTAGTAGCACCTTGGACCTTCAACCTAGCTTATGTATTTCCACCGTTTCCTTTCATTCCCAGGCTGGTAGCCAGGATCAAACAGGAGAGGGCCTCGGTGATCTTGATAGCTCCTGCGTGGCCACGCAGGACTTGGTATGCAGACCTGGTGAATATGTCATCGGTTCCACCATGGAAGCTACCTTTGAGACAGGACCTTCTTGTTCAGGGTCCATTCGAACATCCAAATCTGGTCTCCCTCCAGCTGACGGCTTGGAGATTGAACGCTTGATTCTATCAAAGCGTGGGTTTTCAGATTCTGTGATAGATACTCTGGTTCAGGTCAGAAAACCGGTAACTAGAAAGATTTACCATAAAATATGGAAAAGATATATCTGTTGGTGTGAATCCAAAGGATTCCCATGGAATAAGATAAAAATTCCTAAGATTCTCTCCTTTCTACAAGAAGGTTTGGAGAAAGGATTATCTGCAAGTTCTCTAAAGGGACATATCTCTGCTTTATCTGTCTTACTACACAAAAGACTGGCAGCTGTGCCAGATGTTCAAGCATTTGTTCAGGCTCTGGTTAGGACCTGTTTACAGACCTTTGACTCCTCCCTGGAGTCTAAATCTAGTTCTTTCAGTTCTTCAAGGGGTTCCGTTTGAACCTTTACATTCCATAGATATTAAGTTACTATCTTGGAAAGTTTTGTTTTTGGTTGCTATTTCTTCTGCTAGAAGAGTTTCAGAGTTATCTGCTCTGCAGTGTTCTCCGCCCTATCTGGTGTTCCATGCAGATAAGGTGGTTTTGCGTACTAAGCCTGGTTTTCTTCCAAAGGTTGTTTCTAACAAGAATATTAACCAGGAGATAGTTGTACCTTCTTTATGTCCGAATCCAGTTTCAAAGAAGGAACGTTTGTTACACAATTTGGACGTAGTCCGTGCTCTAAAATTCTATTTAGAGGCTACAAAAGATTTCAGACAAACATCTTCTTTGTTTGTTATCTATTCTGGTAAAAGGAGAGGTCAAAAAGCGACTTCTACCTCTCTTTCCTTTTGGCTTAAAAGCATCATCCGATTGGCTTATGAGACTGCCGGACGGCAGCCTCCTGAAAGAATCACAGCTTACTCCACTAGGGCTGTGGCTTCCACATGGGCCTTCAAGAACGAGGCTTCTGTTGACCAGATATGTAAGGCAGCGACTTGGTCTTCACTGCACACTTTTGCCAAATTTTACAAATTTGATTTGCTCCCTCCCTTCATCCGTGTCCTAAAGCTTTGGTATTGGTTCCCACAAGTAAGGATGACGCCGTGGACCGGACACACCAATGTTGGAGAAAACAGAATTTATGCTTACCTGATAAATTACTTTCTCCAACGGTGTGTCCGGTCCACGGCCCGCCCTGGTTTTTTAATCAGGTCTGATGAATTATTTTCTCTAACTACAGTCACCACGGTACCATATGGTTTCTCCTATATTTTTCCTCCTGTCCGTCGGTCGAATGACTGGGGTGGGCGGAGCCTAGGAGGGACTATATGGCCAGCTTTGCTGGGACTCTTTGCCATTTCCTGTTGGGGAAGAGATATTCCCACAAGTAAGGATGACGCCGTGGACCGGACACACCGTTGGAGAAAGTAATTTATCAGGTAAGCATAAATTCTGTTTTATGTATGTGTACGTATCTTTTAAAACAAGTTAGTTTAACCTCCTTTTTGCTAGTACAACTGAATTACTGTGTCGCAAAATGATGTAGGTCTACAAAGTGTGTCACCAACATGAAAAGTTTGGAAAGCTCTGCTCTAGAGACTCTCACAATTCGCGCTGAAACCTTGGTCCTGGGAGGCTATTATCTGGATACCGGTTCCATATTGGTGAAGGTACATCGCACCATATTGCTTTGGCCCTTATAGCCTGTACTGAGCTGGGCATCTCTTAAACCTTACGGAGAAATTGAAGTCTATCGGCTTACCCCTACCCCTCCCTCCGGTGCTGCGTGAGGTGGTAGAGGGGACGCTGTTACAGAAGGCTGACCTTTTTAAACTAAGAGGAGCGCGGACACGGAGTGCACAGTCACCTGGACATAATTCTAAGGTGACTGACGGCGTCAGACCGTAAAGATCGCGGATACAGAGCGCACAGCCGTTTGAATACATTCCTCAGGCTACGTAATGGCTTAAACACAGCCTCCTATAATTTTTAAGCTCTAATGGATTCGCTTGCTCCCTAAACCAAAGTAATACCACTTGAATTCGGCTATCAGTCCCCACCCCTCCCACCGGTGCTGCGTGAGGGAGTGGAGGAGACCCTGACCTTACAGGGGAGGCTACCACTTAGAGCTGGAGAAGGAACAGCCAGCGCACCACATTTTCCTATACACCGGTGCTGCTGGTAAAAGTGTGGCTGATATCCTAGCTAGAGCTGGAGAGGAAAACAAATACAAACAACAATCTAGCTTAGGAAGAAAAGGAGCAGGAAATTGGATGCCTGGTTATAACTATTGCACAGAGCTGTGTGGTAAAATGTACATTTTACTTTAAAGGAATAGTGGCTCAAAAGTTGGGAAAAAGCCACCATACAAAGAAGCTATTGTGAAATATAATTATTTTTCCACAAGGAACTAACCTCAAAAGTCTTACAAAAAAGTGTTTGCACAACATTAGAGTGAAGTATACATAAGCCACCTTTTAAAGTGAGAGACATTCCAAGATTAAATCTTTCACAAACACCAGGAAAAAGGCAGCAGAAAAAGAGGAAATTATACGCTGCACACTAACTGCATGTGCTAATAACTTTCTCCAAATGCTATGAACTGCTTGCTTATCCCTCTCTTGCCTAATTTTTTATTTTGATTACTTTTCAATTCTTTTGGCATAAAGAGAAAGGAAAGAAAGCTACAAAAGTATATATATATGTTTTTTGTTTGTTTTTTCTCATGTTTATTAATGATATAAATTAACCCTTGGCCGCCTACTATGCAAAGCTCTGTAAATATAAGTATCTCAGGTCTCAGGGAAGGTATTGCATAAAGTTTAAACTGCTAAATAATACCCTAATTCAGAGCTTTCGAAACTTTTCATGTTGGTGACACACTTTGTAGACCTACATCATTTTGCGACACAGTAATTCAGTTGTACTAGCAAAAAGGAGGTTAAACTAACTTGTTTTAAAAGATACGTACACATACATAAAACAGAATTTATGCTTACCTGATAAATTACTTTCTCCAACGGTGTGTCCGGTCCACGGCGTCATCCTTACTTGTGGGAATATCTCTTCCCCAACAGGAAATGGCAAAGAGTCCCAGCAAAGCTGGCCATATAGTCCCTCCTAGGCTCCGCCCACCCCAGTCATTCGACCGACGGACAGGAGGAAAAATATAGGAGAAACCATATGGTACCGTGGTGACTGTAGTTAGAGAAAATAATTCATCAGACCTGATTAAAAAACCAGGGCGGGCCGTGGACCGGACACACCGTTGGAGAAAGTAATTTATCAGGTAAGCATAAATTCTGTTTTCTCCAACATTGGTGTGTCCGGTCCACGGCGTCATCCTTACTTGTGGGAACCAATACCAAAGCTTTAGGACACGGATGAAGGGAGGGAGCAAATCAAATTTGTAAAATTTGGCAAAAGTGTGCAGTGAAGACCAAGTCGCTGCCTTACATATCTGGTCAACAGAAGCCTCGTTCTTGAAGGCCCATGTGGAAGCCACAGCCCTAGTGGAGTAAGCTGTGATTCTTTCAGGAGGCTGCCGTCCGGCAGTCTCATAAGCCAATCGGATGATGCTTTTAAGCCAAAAGGAAAGAGAGGTAGAAGTCGCTTTTTGACCTCTCCTTTTACCAGAATAGATAACAAACAAAGAAGATGTTTGTCTGAAATCTTTTGTAGCCTCTAAATAGAATTTTAGAGCACGGACTACGTCCAAATTGTGTAACAAACGTTCCTTCTTTGAAACTGGATTCGGACATAAAGAAGGTACAACTATCTCCTGGTTAATATTCTTGTTAGAAACAACCTTTGGAAGAAAACCAGGCTTAGTACGCAAAACCACCTTATCTGCATGGAACACCAGATAGGGCGGAGAACACTGCAGAGCAGATAACTCTGAAACTCTTCTAGCAGAAGAAATAGCAACCAAAAACAAAACTTTCCAAGATAGTAACTTAATATCTATGGAATGTAAAGGTTCAAACGGAACCCCTTGAAGAACTGAAAGAACTAGATTTAGACTCCAGGGAGGAGTCAAAGGTCTGTAAAACAGGTCCTAACCAGAGCCTGAACAAATGCTTGAACATCTGGCACAGCTGCCAGTCTTTTGTGTAGTAAGACAGATAAAGCAGAGATATGTCCCTTTAGAGAACTTGCAGATAATCCTTTCTCCAAACCTTCTTGTAGAAAGGAGAGAATCTTAGGAATTTTTATCTTATTCCATGGGAATCCTTTGGATTCACACCAACAGATATATCTTTTCCATATTTTATGGTAAATCTTTCTAGTTACCGGTTTTCTGGCCTGAACCAGAGTATCTATCACAGAATCTGAAAACCCACGCTTTGATAGAATCAAGCGTTCAATCTCCAAGCCGTCAGCTGGAGGGAGACCAGATTTGGATGTTCGAATGGACCCTGAACAAGAAGGTCCTGTCTCAAAGGTAGCTTCCATGGTGGAACCGATGACATATTCACCAGGTCTGCATACCAAGTCCTGCGTGGCCACGCAGGAGCTATCAAGATCACCGAGGCCCTCTCCTGTTTGATCCTGGCTACCAGCCTGGGAATGAAAGGAAACGGTGGAAATACATAAGCTAGGTTGAAGGTCCAAGGTGCTACTAGTGCATCCACTAGAGTCGCATTGGGATCCCTGGATCTGGACCCGTAGCAAGGAACCTTGAAGTTCTGACGAGACGCCATCAGATCCATGTCCGGAATGCCCCATAATTGAGTTAGTTGGGCAAAGATCTCCGGGTGGAGTTCCCACTCCCCCGGATGGAATGTCTGACGACTCAGATAATCCGCTTCCCAGTTTTCCCCACCTGGGATGTGGATCGCAGATAGGTGGCAGGAGTGATCCTCCGCCCATTGAATTATTTTATGTGAAAAAGTATGAAGGAATTGTTCAAAAATTACCAAAATTTCACCACAGTGTCTTAAAGCATTAAGAGTATTGCACACCAATTTTAAGAGCTTTAACCCTTAAAATAATGGAACCTGAGCCGTTTACAAATTTAACCCCTATACAGTCCCAGCTATAGCCTTTGCTGTGACCTAACCAAGCCCAGAGGGGAATACGATACCAAGTGACGCCTTCTAGAAACTTTTCCAGCTACTTTCAGATCCTCACACATGCATCTGCATGTCTTGCTCTCAAAAACAACTGCGCAGTAATGGCGCGAAAGTGAGGCTCAGCCTACAACTGGGAAGGCCCTCCCTGACTGGAAAAGGTGTCTAACATAGTGCCTGCCGTTAAAAAAACGTTCCCCAAGTTTATAAATGTGAATTATCAGCATAAACATGTATAAAATGCCCAAATAAAGCAATCGATTTAGCCCATAAAAGTGTCTACCAGTTTTATAGCCCATATTAAGCCCTTTATTCTGTTTGCTTGACTAAGAAAATGGCTTACCGGTCCCCATGAGGGGAAATGACAGCCTTCCAGCATTACATGGTCTTGTTAGAAATATGGCTAGTCATACCTTAAGCAGAAAAGTCTGCTAACTGTTTCCCCCAACTGAAGTTACTTCATCTCAACAGTCCTATGTGGAAACAGCAAACGATTTTAGTTACTGTCTGCTAAAATCATCTTCCTCTCACAAACAGAAATCTTCATCCTTTTCTGTTTCAGAGTAAATAGTACATACCAGCACTATTTTAAAATAACAAACACTTAATAGAAGAATAAAAAACTACATTTAAACATCAAAAAACTCTTAACCATCTCCGTGGAGATGTTGCCTGTGCAACGGCAAAGAGAATGACAGGGGTGGGCGGAGCCTAGGAGGGACTATATGGCCAGCTTTGCTGGGACTCTTTGCCATTTCCTGTTGGGGAAGAGATATTCCCACAAGTAAGGATGACGCCGTGGACCGGACACACCAATGTTGGAGAAATTATATAATAACAAAATGCATTTACAAGTAACAGTATGTATGTGCATAAAAAAAGTTTAACAACACCAATAGCTACTTACTATTTTAATGGGATGTATGAGGTTGATGGGATGAACACAGTTTCGGAATATTTGGTGTAATATTAGATAAAGACACTCACATTTCATCATCAAACATTTTTAAGCTTCCACTTCCTATCCATATAGCAAGAGCAGGAACAGCAATGCACTACTGGGAGCTAGCTGCAAAAAAATCCCTCTGACTTCAGCTCAGCGTTTAAGCTGCCACCCTCAGAGCTCTGTGAGTCCGACTGACTACTGCCCATGCTGCAAACACACTGCTGTCCCACTCACTAGCTACTCTTGCAGTCACAAGCTAATTAAGGAGAGTACACGTGCAGTCAGGAGCCAATGTGGCGCCAAATCCGCCAATGGTAATAGTTTCAGTTCCCACTGAGCTGTGCCAATTGGTTAAGATGATCTGTGACCCACTAGGTATCAATCACGTGTCAACCATGTGATATGCGTAGCAGGCAGGTGGAAAGTCAGAAACCAAAACACAATTTTAAAAAAAATAATAATAATTTAAAAAAATTTGTGCTGAAGCAGGGACACACCTACACACTGCTGCCGACACACTAGTGTGTCCCGACACACAGTTTGGAAAGCACTGCCCTAATTGTATAAGCCATAAGAAACACTGGCAAGTTGATTACAAAGTATAAACAGACACATAGTAACTCAATGTTAAGGGGAATAAGAAACATTGTATTATCTTGGTTAGTTGCAAACTGCATGTCTTACTAATCTTTTTGAATGCTAATCATCTGCTGTGATTTTCCTCTCTGTTTTCTATGCTTATTAACACCGACAAACAGTTTATGGCTTGTTAACTATTATCTGAAAAACAAAATTTGTTGGTCCTAGGAGGATTAATATAAAAGAGGGGAGCGGAGGCGGGGCGTAGCCGTGCTGGGACATGGCCGCTGTTTAGAAAAGCTCCGTGCAAGCCATAGGTCTCTAGCCTAATAATCAAAGTTAAAATTGGGAATTTGCATTTCAAATGCCTATACACTGCTAGATGAACCTTGCTCACAGACTCCGGTAAGCCGAAGAAGAAGAAAAAGAGCTCCGTCATTGTTTAAAAAGACGAACCGCTATACCGAGTGAGGCAGACTACAATATGGCAAGAGGCAAATGACTTTCCCATGAAAGTAATGTAAAGTATTGGGATCCCTGCTCAATAACTTAACAATACAACCACCGGGACTTGCAGATCACTTGCAGCGGGATCTGTCTGGAGGAGATCGATTGCAAACAGTGCGCCGACATTACACAAGACCACGCGGTAAGGCAATTTGGGAACAAGGGGGCGAAAAATAATGCACGACCAGAGACAAAATAATTCACTATAGAACTTGGTCTGAGGAGTTTTTGGGTTGACTACTAGAACATCTGTCCTGGCCATGGACAAATAGACTGATACCTCTAGAACAGGCCAGTGCAAGGGAGCCGTGATATTGCTGGGAAGGGCTGTGCAAAGCAAACACGGCAAACAGTAAATGAGAAGGGGTCACAATAGAATATGAGAGTTGTACTTGGATTAACCATAAGAGCCATATAACTTCGATTTTATCGATATCCACCCTCTTGCAGACACCCCTTTTCTGAGACATACAATAATAGGAACCTTGCTAAACCTCCTTCCCCCAAACCACACATTGAAACAGCCTGATATCTACAATATACAGGCCGCACTACTCGACAATGACAGCAAAGAAAAATACTAAAGCAGACAAAAAACTAACAGGCGTCACTTCAGTGAATTCTTTCTTCACCAGACAAGAAACAGAGACGCCTGAACAGGTGCAGTCACTCCTTGGTGACGAGTCTGCACAGCAAGAACTGCGTTTTGTTACACACACCACAAACTCAGACCAATTGTCTCAGATACAGTCTACTATCTCACTACTACCCTCTAAATCTGATCTCGCTGAGCTAAAAACATTTATTAAGACTGAAATGTCATCTCTGAGGAAAGACATAAATGAAATGGGGTCAAAGCTCGAATACTTAGAAGAAGAACAGGATTCACTGAACAATATTGTGTCTGATGTCAACCACCAACTAACAAGACACGAATCCATAGTTCAATCTCTCCAATTGAAAGTAGAAGATTTAGATAATCGTAACCGACGCAGCAACTTAAGAATAAGAGGTGTTCCAGAAGATGCTACTAAAGAATCGTTGCCCTCCTACCTCTTGCAAATGTTTGAATATATTGCCCCAAATGTCAAACTCTCTGAAACATCAATGGAAAGGGCACATAGGGCCCTTAAACCACTCCCTATCCCACCAAAACCTCCTAGGGATATCATTATCAAATTTACAAATTATTTAGACAAGGAGGCTATCTGGAAACAAGTGCGACTCCAAAGAGAAATCAGATTTCAAACATACAGTATTCAAATATTCCAAGACATTAGTCCAGCCACCATAGAAAGAAGAAAAGAGATTCGCTTCATCACCCAAAGACTACAAGAAAGGAAGGTGAAATACAGATGGGGATTCCCCTTCAGCCTAATTGTACAGAAGGAAGGCAGAACATACATCTACAAGGATCCAACAGACATAGACTCTTTCTCTAAAGGCTTGAACATTGACTTCCCACAATCTGATCTACCGAATTCAATCACACACCAGAATGGCCCCCCCCCTCCCTCAGAGATCGCAATGGTCAACTGTTCAAAGAAAAAAGAAAAAGACAGAAGACACTGCTTCAGATATATAAAGATGTTCGGCAAGATCTGATAAGTATACAGAAAGTTATGCATTACTGTTGTTTGCTGTTGCTTTAAATTTAGAATTAGGCATTGGGAACTCAATAGTCACTTCTTGAATTTATGAAAATAAGATGAACAGACTTGGTCACGGTGTGACATATATACCAAAGATCAGACTAACTATGTGATCGAAATCTTATCCTTAACTTAAGAGGTTATACCTGTTATTTTGTTGAAGAGTTTACGTTGCCATTCTATCAAAAGTTATATAAACAGAAATGTTTTGTTTTAATATCCTACGTTCTAAACAAGAGATTGAGTTATTATTAACTAAACAGTTAAAATATGAGAAATTGAAAAGTCCTTGATTGGTTGTTATGAAGGTAATAGCAACAACAGACTTATGTAGTAAAATAATCAGAAGATCGCAAATATTGAGATAATGAGAAACAGTTGATTATTTAAAACCAGTTGAAAAATATTGTCATACCCAAATGCACAGTTTATATTGTTTAGATACTATAGTGTATAACTAAGTAATTCCCTACATGTAATATTTACCTGTGAGCTGGAGACCTACAAAATGGCTTGCTACCTCATGAAAGTTATTGTGATGACTCTAATTTTTGTTTTCGTTTTTATTTGTTTCCCCCTTTTCTCAAATCTTTTCTTTCCATTCCTAGTTGGCGGTCCTGTCCTATCCTGCAACCATAAAGCACTTTATAAAAAAAATACTTGTGTAAGTAACCTATATCCTATCTATATTAATCTCACATTTCATCTAGATTATGGCTAAACAAATAAAACATATCACACACACCAACGAATTGCAACTATATTCCATCAATGCAAAAGGTCTTAACATACCACAAAAGAGATCCTTGGTGCTGAGAGATAGTCGTAGTCAGGGAGCAGATGTGTTGTTTCTCCAAGAAACACACTTTAAAAAAGGAAGAGAACCCAATACATTTGCTAGCCAGTTCGGAATCTGCTTTTGGGCTTCACATCACAAACATAAGAAACAAGGTGTTGGTATCATAATCAAAAGAGGTATCCCCTTCACAGAACTAAATACCATCAGAGATAAAGAAGGTAGATACATTATAATGATCGGTATACTCTATAACAGACCAGTGACATTGGCTTCAATATACTCGCCTAACACAGGCCAACACAAATTCATTAAAAAGATCACTAATAAAATTTTAGATTACCAGAAAGGGCCACTTTTAATGTGTGGGGATTTTAATATAGTTTTAAACCCGGAAATAGACAGCTCTTCACAGCGATCATCACTACCTACCTCACAGTTAAGTAAAATAAAAACATATCTCAAACAAATTGTCGCCCAAGATGTCTGGAGAACCCTCCACCCGTCCAGTAGGGACTATACGTTTTACTCATACCCTCACGAGACTTATACTAGAATAGATTACATGTTTACAGACGTAAGTGGCTTGGCACTATTTAAATCAGCTAAAATTAACTCAATCACTTGGTCGGACCACTCAGCGGTGGTGAGCTCCCTCGTATGGCCATCTAAACCTATTAAGGATTTTGTTTGGTGGCTAGATGATTATTTATTTACCGACCCTATCAATGCTCTAAAAATTGATAAAGCACTAACAGAATACTTCCAATTTAATACTTCACCATTAACATCTCCTCAAACATTATGGGAAGCACACAAAAGCGTCATACGAGGTGAAATGATGGCTATAAAAGCATACCATAATAAACTTAAAAGAGAAGCAGTTAAGACATCCTTAGATAAAATCCAACAATTGGAAGACAGACATAAACATTCTCCTTCTAATAAGGAGATACTAAGGGAACTAACTATCGAAAAACAAAAACTAGCATCACACCTATCCAAAGAAATTAAGAGACAAGCATTTCATAACCGACAAAGACAATATGAGGGCCGCAATAAATTCGGGAGGCTTTTAGCAAGGTACCTTAAACACAAAAATCACAAAAAATATATCTTACACATTACTGACGAACAAGGGCAATCCCAATACTCTACACCTAGAATAGCACGAGTATTTCAGAAATTTTTCCAAAAACTATACAATATTAGAAATGACCCGCACCATCAACCAGAAAACCCTCAATTACGATCAATCGTAATAGATAATTACCTTAAACAATTAAAACTTCCAACTATCACCCCCGAACAAAAAGATACTTTAGAAGAACCCCTGACAGTAGAAGAAATAAACCTAGTAATTAAAGATCTACCTACAGGGAAAACTCCGGGCCCAGATGGCTTTACTCACAAGTACTACACTATATTTAGAGAGACACTATCCCCACAGATGCTAAAATACTTCCAATCTATAGAGTCCTCCAGCGAGTTTTCGGATAGGGCCTTAGAGGCCCATATAACACTCCTACCAAAACCAAATAAATCCACTTCTCTACCTGCAAACTATCGTCCCATTTCATTATTGAACACGGACATTAAGATATTTGAAAAAATACTATCACATAGACTGAATAAAATTCTCCCCCACATAATACATTCTGATCAAGTTGGTTTTGTTCCGGGCCGCGAAGCCAAAGACAATACAGTAAGAGCATTACACCTTATTCATTATGTCACCAAAAAAAAGATACCATCCCTATTCTTATCTACTGATGCCGAAAAGGCTTTCGATCGCATAGCATGGGACTTCTTAAAAGCCACGTTATCACAGATAGGCCTAGGCCCCCAAATTATAACCCGTATTTTCTCACTTTACTCTCAACCGAGCGCTCGCATACTGATAAATGGATCCTTATCCGACCCCTTTATTATAACTAATGGAACACGTCAGGGATGCCCCCTTTCACCTCTTTTGTTTACCTTTGTAATAGAGACGTTAGCAACTAGTATTAGGAATAACCCACAAATACACGGTATTAACATTGACACACAACAATATAAAGTCTCTCTCTTCGCAGATGATATGCTCTTCTCCATCACAGATCCAAAAGAATCAATCCCACAAATAAACCAAGAATTAGAGATTTTTCACACACTGTCAAATTTCACCATTAATAAGGCCAAATCTGAAATTCTAAGTATAAATATGAACAAACACGACATACACAATATAAAACAGCTAACATCATTCTCATGGTGTAATACTTCACTTAAATATCTAGGAGTCAAACTAGCACCAACCTACGATGATATGTTCAATATGAACTACGTACCTCTTAAAAGGACAATTATAAATGACCTCTCTTCGTGGAGATCTAAACAGATATCTTGGTTGGGACGTATAGAGGTTATTAAAATGAACATTTTCCCGAGAATACTTTACTACTTACAAACACTACCCATCCCATTACCCACAACTTATTTACCATCCATACAAAAAGCTTTTAATGATTACATTTGGAACAAAAAGCCGCCTAGAATAAATAAAAACATAATGTATTCACCCAGATCTCAAGGAGGAATGGGAGTCCCGAATCTCGAGTTGTATAGACAGGCAATTGTTTTGCAGAGGGTTGTGGATTGGAATATTCACTACCAACACAAACGCTGGATTCCCTTAGAACATCTAATTCACCAAAAGCCCCATCTAGGTAGACTGTGTTGGGACATCTCCAACAAACCCCAGCTCCGAACTGATATTAACCCGATAACGAGTGAAACATTTAGGATATGGGACAAAATCATTAACACATCCTTATTTATCTCCTCCAAACCATCCCCATTGACGTCCCTTCTGGAGAATGGGGAATTTATATTGTACCCACCTGCTACCACAATAGACCCAGTAAACCAAGCCACAGATATAGCAGTACGGACCATGATTACAAACGAATCAATTCGCACACAGTCAGATTTGATTGCAGATGGACATGAATGTTTCTCCAATTGGTTCACATACCGACGAGCTAGAAATTATATACTTAAACACAGAGACTACAATAATCTGTCTAGACCGTTGACAAACTTTGAATCCTTATGCATACAAACACCACCACTCAGACATACACTATCCATGATTTACAAACTATTATCCCAGAAACCCCCGGGGTATATACCACCATTTTTGGAAAAGTGGGAAACAGACCTAGGTACCATAATAACACCCCAAACGAGCCACGCCATCCTACAAGCCACTAGAAAATCATCTATCTCATCCTCTATCCTAGAAATTAATTTCAAACTCTTACATAGATGGTACTTTACCCCAAAGAAGCTACACAGATTATTTCGCTCCCATCCAAACACATGTTGGAGATGTGGTCACGTAGATAGTAATGATGCACATATGTGGTGGTAGTGTAATGATATTCAAAACTTCTGGCGACACGTAATTAAAGAAGTAGAATCCATCCTGGAGATTGTTCTCCCTCTAGACCCCTTGATATGGCTTCTAAATAAACCCCCAAGCATTAAATATAAACCTTATTTACGGTTATTCACGATAATGACAAATGGAGCGAAACTACTAATAGCCAAAAACTGGAAAAGTAATAAAGGCCCCTCATTGGGTATGTGGGTTGATAAAGTTACAGACCTTCTAGACCTCGAAGAATATCATTACCTCAAGAATGCCAAAATGGATACTTACGCAGAAATATCCCAAATCTGGGAAACTTACAAACATTCAAAGTAAACCTATAGATATACCTCCAACTGGTTGCAGGTGGGGCGGGACTTGCCCACCACTACCTCTCCCCTTTCCCCCTTTTTTTTCTAAAACCCTTAACCCCCTTTTTTCTTTCCCCTTTAAACTATTATGATAAAATCATATGTCCAGAATTCTTAATTCGTACATGTAAATATAAGAAAATATAAGACAACTATTGAACATGTATATTGGAGGAGCTGCGTCTCCCATTTTTTGTATGTTACTTTACTATTTTCAATAAAGTTGTTGGAAAAAAAAAAAAAAAAATATAAAAGAGGGGAGCGAGAAGGAAAGGAGAGGGAAGGGAGGGGAAAAAAAGAGATATATAAAAAGGTGTTTAGTGTTCAAAAGGTGCAGAGAAAATTAAACACTGTGCTTTGTTGGTAAAATAACACTTTTTGCTAAAAATACCTAATTATTATCCTTGCCTTAATAGATGCAAATATTAATCATTTGGTGTAATACTGATATCAGTTTTGTCTTTTGGGTAGCTGAGGTTCATTTTTATTCCCTCTTGCAGGAAATAGGAAAACTGCTGTCTGGCATCTACACATGGTTTTGTCATTCTTTTATGGTTGTTTGAGGTAATTAACCCCTTCCAAACATATATTAAATTAAACTGAAAGAAGGTTTGAGACCCAAATTCTGATAAACAGAGCACTAACATGTTTAATGTTATACTTCTACTTTTTTCCAACTAATCAAAATATTCTTATTTATTGGAAAAAAAGTATAAAGACACTTCCTTGATTCAATTATTGTTAGGACAAACTGACTTATTTAGACATTTATAGTGGCTTTAGACTGTCAGGGTACTCTACACTTTCTATATCTACCTGCTACACAATATATTTTTACTCATTGCATGAGATGAGTCTGCACAAGTCTAAGTGTAATCAGTAAATAATTTTTATCTGTGGTATATATGAAGCTGTACTTTGTTTTAACTTGGGTACATAGAAGTAAAATATACTAATAAACTGGAAGCCTATAATAAAATATAGCTACTCTACTGATTGGTAGATAAGTAGCACATAGACTGTACACTATTAGATATATAATTGATTAGACAAAAAAGAAGTAGGAAGAAAGGATGTAAAGTAGTAACTGACCCTTTTCTCTTTCTTCCTTAGACAAATTTATCTAAACTAAAGGAAAGAAGACACTAGGGCCTAGATTTGGAGTTTGGCGTTAGCCGTGAAAACCAGCGTTAGAGGCTCCTAACGCTGGTTTTAGGCTACCTCCGGTATTTGGAGTCACTCAAAAAAGGGTCTAACGCTCACTTTTCAGCCGCGACTTTTCCATACCGCAGATCCCCTTACGTAAATTGCGTATCTTATCTTTTCAATGGGATTTTTCTAACTCCGATATTTAGAGTCGTGGCTGAAGTGAGCGTTAGAACTCTAACGACAAAACTCCAGCCGCAGGAAAAAAGTCAGTAGTTAAGAGCTTTCTGGGCTAACGCCGGTTTATAAAGCTCTTAACTACTGTACTCTAAAGTACACTAACACCCATAAACTACCTATGTACCCCTAAACCGAGGTCCCCCCACATCGCCGACACTCGATTAAATTTTTTTAACCCCTAATCTGCCAACCGCCAACTAAGTTATCCTTATGTACCCCTAATCTGCTGCCCCTAACACCACCGACCCCTATATTATATTTAGTAACCCCTAACCTGCCCCCCACAACGTCGCCGCCAGCTACCTACACTTATTAACCCCTAATCTGCCGACCGCAAAGCGCCGCCACCTACGTTATCCTTATGTACCCCTAATCTGCTGCCCCTAACACCGCCGACCCCTATATTATATTTATTAACCCCTAATCTGCCCCCCACAACGTTGCCTCCACCTGCCTACACTTTTTAACCCCTAATCTGCCGACCGGACCGCACCGCTATTATAATAAAGTTATTAACCCCTAATCCGCCTCACTAACCCTATAATAAATAGTATTAACCCCTAATCTGCCCTCCCTAACATCGCCGACACCTAACTTCAATTATTAACCCCTAATCTGCCGACCGGAGCTCACCGCTATTCTAATAAATGTATTAACCCCTAAAGCTAAGTCCAACCCTAACACTAACACCCCCCTAAGTTAAATATAATTTACATCTAACGAAATTAATTAACTCTTATTAAATAAATTATTCCTATTTAAAGCTAAATACTTACCTGTAAAATAAATCCTAATATAGCTACAATATAAATTATAATTACATTGTAGCTATTTTAGGATTAATATTTATTTTACAGGCAACTTTGTAATTATTTTAACCAGGTACAATAGCTATTAAATAGTTAAGAACTATTTAATAGTTACCTAGTTAAAATAATTACAAAATTACCTGTAAAATAAATCCTAACCTAAGTTACAATTAAACCTAACACTATACTATCATTAAATTAATTAAATAAAATACCTACAATTACCTACAATTAAACCTAACACTACACTATCAATAAATTAATTAAATACAATACCTACAATTACCTACAATTAAACCTAACACTACATTATCAATACATTAATTAAATACAAAACCTACAAATAACTACAATGAAATAAACTAACTAAAGTACAAAAAATAAAAAAGAACTAAGTTACAAAAAATAAAAAAATATCTACAAACATAAGAAAAATATTACAACAATTTTAAACTAATTACACCTACTCTAAGCCCCCTAATAAAACAACAAAGCCCCCCAAAATAAAAAATGCCCTACCCTATTCTAAATTACTAAAGTTAAAAGCTCTTTTACCTTACCAGCCCTGAACAGGGCCCTTTGCGGGGCATGCCCCAAGAAGTTCAGCTCTTTTGCCTGTAAAAAAAACATACAATACCCCCCCAACATTACAACCCACCACCCACATACCCCTAATCTAACCCAAACCCCCCTTAAATAAACCTAACACTAAGCCCCTGAAGATCTTCCTACCTTGTCTTCACCATACCAGGTTCACCGATCGGTCCTGAAGAGCTCCTCCGATGTCCTGATCCAAGCCCAAGCGGGGGGCTGAAGATGTCCATGATCCGGTAGAAGTCTTCATCCAAGCGGGGCAGAAGAGGTCTTCCATCCGATTGAAGTCTTCATCCAGGTGGCATCTTCTATCGACATCCATCTGGAACGGAGCGGCAGCATCCTGAAGACCTCCGACGCGGAACATCCATCCTGGCCGACGACTGAACGACGAATGACGGTTCCTTTAAATGACGTCATCCAAGATGGCGTCCCTCGAATTCCGATTGGCTGATAGGATTCTATCAGCCAATCGGAATTAAGGTAGGAATATTCTGATTGGCTGATGGAATCAGCCAATCAGATTGAGCTTGCATTCTATTGGCTGATCGGAACAGCCAATAGAATGCGAGCTCAATCTGATTGGCTGATTGGATCAGCCAATCGGATTGAACTTGATTCTGATTGGCTGATTCCATCAGCCAATCAGAATATTCCTACCTTAATTCCGATTGGCTGATAGAATCCTATCAGCCAATCGGAATTCGAGGGACGCCATCTTGGATGACGTCATTTAAAGGAACCGTCATTCGTCGTTCAGTCGTCGGCCAGGATGGATGTTCCGCATCGGAGGTCTTCAGGATGCTGCCGCTCCGTTCCAGATGGATGTCGATAGAAGATGCCGCCTGGATGAAGACTTCAATCGGATGGAAGACCTCTTCTGCCCCGCTTGGATGAAGACTTCTACCGGATCATGGACATCTTCAGCCCCCCGCTTGGGCTTGGATCAGGACATCGGAGGAGTTCTTCAGGACCGATCGGTGAACCTGGTATGGTGAAGACAAGGTAGGAAGATCTTCAGGGGCTTAGTGTTAGGTTTATTTAAGGGGGGTTTGGGTTAGATTAGGGGTATGCGGGTGGTGGGTTGTAATGTTGGGGGGGGGGTATTGTATGTTTTTTTTACAGGCAAAAGAGCTGAACTTCTTGGGGCATGCCCCGCAAAGGGCCCTGTTCAGGGCTGGTAAGGTAAAAGAGCTTTTAACTTTAGTAATTTAGAATAGGGTAGGGCATTTTTTATTTTGGGGGACTTTGTTGTTTTATTAGGGGGCTTTGAGTAGGTGTAATTAGTTTAAAATTGTTGTAATATTTTTCTTATGTTTGTAGATATTTTTTTATTTTTTGTAACTTAGTCCTTTTTTATTTTTTGTACTTTAGTTAGTTTATTTCATTGTAGTTATTTGTAGGTTTTGTATTTAATTAATGTATTGATAGTGTAGTGTTAGGTTTAATTGTAGGTAATTGTAGGTATTGTATTTAATTAATTTATTGATAGTGTAGTGTTAGGTTTAATTGTAGGTAATTGTAGGTATTTTATTTAATTAATTTAATGATAGTATAGTGTTAGGTTTAATTGTAACTTAGGTTAGGATTTATTTTACAGGTAATTTTGTAATTATTTTAACTAGGTAACTATTAAATAGTTCTTAACTATTTAATAGCTATTGTACCTGGTTAAAATAATTACAAAGTTGCCTGTAAAATAAATATTAATCCTAAAATAGCTATAATATAATTATAATTTATATTGTAGCTATATTAGGATTTATTTTACAGGTAAGTATTTAGCTTTAAGTAGGAATAATTTATTTAATAAGAGTTAATTAATTTCATTAGATGTAAATTATATTTAACTTAGGGGGGTGTTAGTGTTAGGGTTAGACTTAGCTTTAGGGGTTAATACATTTATTAGAATAGCGGTGAGCTCCGGTCGGCAGATTAGGGGTTAATAATTGAAGTTAGGTGTCGGCGATGTTAGGGAGGGCAGATTAGGGGTTAATACTATTTATTATAGGGTTAGTGAGGCGGATTAGGGGTTAATAACTTTAGTATAGTAGCGCTCAGGTCCGCTCGGCAGATTAGGGGTTAATAAGTGTAGGCAGGTGGAGGCGACGTTGTGGGGGGCAGATTAGGGGTTAATAAATATAATATAGGGGTCGGCGGCGTTAGGGGCAGCAGATTAGGGGTACATAGGGATAATGTAAGTAGCGACGGTGTCCGGAGCGGTAGATTAGGGGTTAATAATAATATGCAGGGGTCAGCGATAGCGGGGGCGGCAGAATAGGGGTTAATAAGTGTAAAGTTAGGGGTGTTTAGACTCGGGGTACAAGTTAGAGTGTTAGGTGCAGACGTAGGAAGTGTTTACGCATAGCAAACAATGGGGCTGCGTTAGGAGCTGAACGCGGCTTTTTTGCAGGTGTTAGGTTTTTTTTCAGCTCAAACAGCCCCATTGTTTCCTATTTGGGAATCGTGCACAAGCACGTTTTTGAGGCTGGCCGCTTGCGTAAGCAACTCTGGTATCGAGAGTTGAAGCTGCGTTAAAAATGCTCTACGCTCCTTTTTTGGAGCCTAACGCAGCCTTTATGTGGACTCTCAATACCAGAATTATTTTTATGGTGCGGCCAGAAAAAAGCCGGCGTTAGCTACGCGGGTCGTTACCGACAAAACTCCAAATCTAGGCCAAAGACAGGAGATATCTAGTTTGGGATAGAATACACCTAGGTACTAATCTTGGTACCAAGTGGAAACTTAATATTGAGCAATTGGACAAGACTTTTTAAAGTCCATAAAATAATATATTTTAGCAAGTAATTCCTATCTCAAGATCACCTACTAACTTTATTTTTATAACTAAAAACACTAAATCACTCTTTTTTTTTTTTTTTTCTTCCTTTCCTCACCAATCACTCCACACCCCACTAACCCTCACATATATCACTTCCTCCCCTTTCTTTTTTTCTACCTTGCACTCCAGGGGGGGACTTTGCCCCCTCTCCTCCAATTTCTTTTTTTTCACATCACTAATTTATGGATACATTTTTGCACACACACACTAAAACTCCCTCACCAGCCATGGCGGCAAAGCACAGAGATAAGAAAAATAAAGGTGTTTCAGAAACTCAGATGGACACTCATTCAGTTTGCTCTAATTTTACCTATGATAAAGAAGTACCAGACATGCAAATATTAATAACTAGTATAACAGAGGCTCTTGCTCCAAGATTTGATTCTATGCAAGCTGAAATCAAACAAGATATTCTTTCCTTAACCAATGAAGTCAGGCAATTCTCAAATAGGCTTGAAGAAGTCGAACAAAGAGTGTCAGACTTGGAAGATAATAGCACGACACATAGCTCTAAGTTAAAAGACATAGACACAATTCTATCTAAAATGCAAATTAAAATTGAGGACCTAGAGAACAGGTCTAGGAGGAATAACGTAAGAATAATCGGAGTCCCAGAGGGGAAACAGTAAGAGGACCTGGGAAAATTCATATCTACAACTTTAGTACAATTATTAGGCCTTCATCTTATCCCCCAATAATAGTGGAAAGGGCCCATAGGCTGGGGCGACAGACAGAGGGGGGTAAAGGAAATGTAAGACCAAGACCAGTTATAGCAAAGTTACTGAATTTCCAGGATAAAATTACATTATTCCAGTAATATCGGAAAAACCAACCCATTGTATTAGGGACAACTAACATATATCTATTCCAAGATTTCTCCGCAGAAACAGCAGGGAAAAGAAAAGAGCTATCCCCAATCTGCACAAAACGTATCCATGCGGGATATCGTGCAACAATAATTTACCCGGCTAAGTTAAAGATCATAGTCAATGATGAAGCTCATTTCTTTGAATCTGCCAAAGAAGCGGAAAAATTTGTAGATAAGCTAGGGAATCAAGATAATAGATGATAGAAGGTAAAATAGCTTTACATTTTGAATTTTATTGGTTGATATAGGTTACAAGGTTCAAGGGCCAACAAGGGGCCATGCGGGGCCCCCGGGGAATCTTCCGCAACAGGGGGTGTTGTTTGTTTGTTACGGTTTATCCTTACTCAGTTATGCTATGTTTTTGGGTTAGATGGTCTCCCTTCAGGGGGGCGTTGTGTTTATTTTTACTTTTTTTTTTTTTCTCCTGTTTCTGTTGGTTTTTTGGCCTGGATGGGTGAGGAATGAGCAGAGTGGATAAATGTAAAATAACCTCTTGGAATATTGGAGGTCTCACCTCCCCCATTAAGCGAAAGTCAATTTTAGCACATCTACGAAAAATTGATACCCACATAGCTCTATTGCAAGAAACTCATTTAAATTTAGAAGAAGTGCTGAAACTGAAGTCTTCTTGGGTAAAAGAGGTAGTTGCTGCCACAGGCATAGAAATGAAGAGAGGAGTGGCAATTCTGTTAGGACAAAATATTAATTATGAAATTCTTCATAGTATTCTAGACCCAGAAGGGAGATATGTAATTCTAAAACTAAAAATAGAGGGAACTTTATATACACTCTGCAATCTATACGCACCCAATGTGTTTGATCCAATATTCTGGGATAATCTGCAGGCAAAAATTCTCACTGAATCAGTAGGATATCTAATTTTAGGCGGGGACTTTAACATGGCTCCACATTATCCATTAGACAGGTTAAGACAGAAGCCAATGGCAGGGAAGAACAAGCGAGATAATCTGGAAACCAAAATGTTTAATAAAATGTTTCAAAATATATTAATAAGGGATATATGGAGATTGCAGAATCCAGAGGTAAGAGATTATACCTGTTTATCAAGAGCTCATAAAACTCTATCTAGGATAGACTTATTATCGACGAAAGACTTTGTAAAATGCAAATTAAAGCTAAAATCTTCCCTATCAACATATCAGATCATAGTCCTGTTACAACAGAAATTTTATATAAAAACTCCAAATCAGGATCTTCTCGCTTCTTCTTTCCTGTATGGTTGGTAAATGATTTAAAATTTAAAATTTGGCTGAAAGAGAAATTTCAAGAATACACGGAGATAAACAAAGACTACGTCGATCGTCCGAATATCTTCTGGGAGGCCGCAAAGGCAGTTCTCAGAGGAGAAATCATTTCATATAGTGCTAATAGACTTAAAACACTAAAGATGAGAGAGACAGAAGTGACAAAATCAGTAATTAACTCATATAATAATTATTTACGTAATAATTCCCAAGAAAACTGGATTAAGTATAATAGATCAAAAAGTGAAAGAGATACATTCCAAATTTATAAAGAGACGCAGAAGGAGTTAAAGCTTCAGGCAAGACTTTACCGACATGGGAATAAAGCCGGAAAACTATTGGCTAACTTGATGAGAAGGGAAAGAAGATCCCCATTAATAGATAAACTCCATCATAAAGAGAAAATCCATATAAATACGGAAGATATCTCTAATATTTTTTCAGACTATTTTAGAAAGATCTACTCCTTGAAAAATTCAGACAAGGTCAAATCTGAAGAATTCTGGAGTAAAATCACTCATCCGACACTTAATAGTGAAAAGATGACAATAGTAAACTCTCCAATATCTGAGGCAGAAATCTTAAAAGTTATCCAAGATCTTCCATTAAGCAAAGCATCAGGGCCGGACGCACTGCCTAACGAATTTTACAAAATTCTCCCGCCATTGATCGCTCCACCCCTGAGTAAGCTTTTTAATCACATTTATACAGAAGGGAATCCAGTTTCTCCTCAATTCTGTGCCTCCTATACAACTTTGATCTTGAAGCCCGGGAAGGATCCCAACAATAAAGAGTCCTATAGGCCCATAGCACTATTGAATGCTGACTACAAAATTATGACCTCTATTATAGCTAAAAGATTGCAGTTGGTAGTCCCTGAAATAATCCATAAAGATCAAGCAGGGTTTCTACAGAAACGGAACTCATCAGCAAAAGTCAGAGAAGTTTTAGTTACAATAGACTATTTTAAGTTCGCAGAGAAGGTGGGATTGGGGAGAGTGGGGGATCCCTCAGATTTAGCAATTGTCTCTATGGATGCTGAGAAAGCGTTTGATTCAATTCATCATGATCATCTGGTCACGTCTCTAGTTAAATTTGGTCTTAAGGGAAACTTTCTTAAATTTGTTGAGAACATATATAATAAGTCACATACAAAGATAATTGTTAATAATATTCTATCTCTCGAGATACCACTTGAAAGAGGGATGCGTCAGGGGTGCCCCCTCTCTCCTCTTCTCTTCGATATTTCAATTGAACCTCTGGCAATAATGATAAGGGATCAAATGGAAGGTATAAAAATAGGTAAAACAGAGCTCAAAATTATGCTGTACGCTGATGATATTCTTCTATACATTTCCAATACACAAAACAATATACCTATAATTATGTCAATTATAGAACAATTTGGATCCTTCTCGGGCTACAGGATCAATGCGTCCAAGTCGGAGTTACTCTGGATCAGAAAGACCTCGGGTTCCCTTTTAGATATACCCTTCAGAGTCTCTGAATCATTCAGATACTTAGGGATAATAATATCACCTGATATAGATCAATGTTATGATCTTAATATAATACCAGTGATGAACGAGATCAGGGATAGTATGAAAGTATGGCAGAACCTTCCACTTTCCATCTCAGGGCGTATTGCAGCATTCAAAATGATACTTCTCCCGAAATTATTATATATTTTGCAGAATACCTCAGTAATGCTTAAATGGAAGGATGTTGGTAAAATCAACAGCATGATAAGAAACTTTATATGGCAGAACAAAAAGCCCAGAATATCGCTGAAATTATCGTTACCTAGAAAGTATGGGGGATTGGCACTGCCAGACATACAATTATATAACCTGGCTTTTCTTGCTCGAATAGTGGTCGACTGGATTTTAAATAAAGATTATACAATAAACAATGAACTTGAAAAAAGTGTAAGCTCTCCCTTTCTTCCTTTAGCTTTAATACATTGTAATATCAAATTAATTCCCCAAGAAATCAAAAAACTCAAAACGTTAATGTATCCTTTACAAGCATGGTGGAAGATCTGTAAGATATTATCCATCAAAAGCAGCATTTCTGACTATATGCCAATTAAAGGAAACCCTAAATTTCAAGCAGGACTACAATCGGTTTCTTTTCAGAACTGGCACACCTTAGGCTTGTATAATATTTCTCAGATGATAGATAAGAATAGACTTTGCATTAAAACGTTTGAAAACTTGAAACGAGAATTTAACCTTTGTAACAAAGAATTCTTTGCATATTTACAAATAAGGCATTTTATCTCTAAGATGGTAAATGAATCGGGCTGGAATTGGTCCCTGGGAAAGTTGGAGAACTGGCTTGTGTTAGCAAGGAACGGATTTATGTCAATTTCCCCATGTTATCAATTCTTAATTTCTAACAAAGGGGAAAAGAATTTAGGAAACTTATCAACTGCATGGAATTTAATAATACCTCAAGAGGATATAAATGTTAGTAAAATTCATGCTTCCATTTCAAAAGTCTTACAAATTACTTTATCAGCTACATGGAGAGAGACTCATATAAAGCTATTATATAGGACCTACTATACCCCGAAGAAGGGGTCTAGATATGGGAACATCTGTAAATGTCCAAAATGTTCATTTTTATCAGCAGATCTCATTCATATGATCTGGGAATGTCCCAGAATTAAGTGCTTTTGCCTTAAGATTGAATACTGGATCAATCAAGTATTAAAAATTTCCCCTTTAAAATTAAAAGTGGCTGATGTAATTTTTCTATGGGACGCGACTAAAAATCTGCGGATGTATAATAAAATAGTGAATATGATTATCTTAGCGGCAAGGTACTTGATTTTTAAGAAATGGCAAGGAAGTAGGAACCCTAGTATAAATGAGCTTAAAAACTGTCTAAAAAAACAGTGTATACTAGAGCAAAAAGATACCAATATGGAAAAGGAAACGGATATCGAAGGTTTCTTTAAAAAATGGTCAGTACTTATTAAAACGCTGTCACAGAATGAGATAGAATATATGATTTATCCTTTCAGAAATTCAGAGCTAGTTTTGCTGGGGGTTTGGTAATCCGCTCTGCTCAAGCCTCAAACTGGTGGGTCAAGATTCCTTCCCTCTCCCCCCTTTTTTTTTTTTTTTTTTTGTTGTTTGTATGTGTTTTGCTTTTTTTTTTTTTTTTTTTTTTGCTACTGTACGGTTATTTTTTCTTAAATTTTTTTCAGATTACTGTATAGTAAAAGGTCTAATTTGTTGTAATGTTGAGAGAATGGAATAAAAAAGGAAAGAAAAGACTCCAGCAGAGAATATAATTTATTTTTGAATCTATGTTTTGGTATAATTCTGTGAAATACTGACAACTTTTTTATTTTTCTTGTATTATCTACATTAATTGTAATATGTAACATCAGGCCCTGCGTGGCGCAAAATTTGTAATTTGATTTCTTTTTTTCTCAATATAATGCTGGATTTAAATAAAAGTTTAAAAAAAAAATTGTATGTTCTATCTGAATCATGAAATAAAAATGTTGGTTTTTATGTCCATTTAAACAAACACTACAAGTTTTATAAGATAAGGTGACCAGATATGGGGACACTTTAGACCCAAATTCAGGACACCTGGAGAACCTTTTTAAAAGATATCGTTCTGGTGTGGATGTCATTCACTATAGATCCACATTATTAATGGGTGTTAAAAAAACAATAATAATGATGATTAATAAGTTTTTCTTTTTCATGGATTGACTGTGCTGTTATTTATTTATTTTACATTATGCTCTGAGGACCGTCAGTCTTTTGTGCCAACAGTGCCGTTTGTATGATGTTAAAAATGCTCATTCATAACAAGCAGCCTTTATTCATACAACACGGACGCTTACGTCACAACTTTCTCCACCTATCACAGGTCGCGAAACAAGCTGTGCTCTAGCCCAAAATAAGTGCTATTTATTTAGCAGGAGAAATCAATATTCTCTATAAGGTGTGAGCAAGAAAACCTTAGAGGAAACAGTGATCTCTTGTGCTAAATAAGAGGAGCTTACTTTGGGATATCTTGTGCTAAATAAGTAGAACAACTCTCAGCAAGGCAAATTTTGGACAATTCGGACAGCTAAGCTGAAATGGATGTCTCAATTGCCCTTTGTAAAATTATGGACAGGCTTCCTAAATTTGAGACTGCCCCACAAATATCGGGACAACTGGTCACCTTAGATCAGGAGCCGCATATGTACATGGGGAAAATACAAGCATTGACTAACAGTGTCCAAGTCAGGAGTTAGAGGCAATGGGGCATATTTATCAAGGTCTGGCGGACCTGATCCGACACTGCGGATCAGGTCCGCCAGACCTCGCTGAATACGGCGAGCAATACGCTCGCCATATTCAGCATTGCACCAGCAGCTCACAAGAGCTGCTGGTGCAACGCCGCCCCCTGCAGATTCGCAGCCAATGGGCCGCCAGCAGGGGTGTGTCAATCAACCTGATCGTACTCGATCGGGTTGTATTGTTGCGATGTCTGTCCACCTGCTCAGAGCAGGCGAACAGGTTATGGAGCAGCGGTCTGAAGACTCGCCAGAAACACGGGCCATCAAGCTCCATACGGAGCTTGTTAAATAGAGCCCAATGCCTTATGGCTCCTTAACGAAAATGACCAAATGGGAAAGAAGATTTAAAAAAAAAAAAAAAAAGATATGTTTAAAATTATATTTATGTAAATATTACTAAGAATTCTACCTACTAATTAAATGGGTAAAAACTTTGGGAATAGGGAATGAAAAGCAGTTAAGCATTCTTGTATAGAAACATTTACGCCTATATTAAAAGTGGAGCGTAAGTTAAATCAACAGTGCTCCTATTCTTATGCTTGTATTACAAGTTGAAAGTAAAAAGTTTGTGTGGGAGTACAAGACTAAAATGAGCTATCATCTTGAGGTCAGATAGTTTGACTGGACTGACTTCCTTTGTGTGCTAACCTGAAGGTGCACTATGCTAACTGTGTGAATACTTTAAATACCATAAGTTTTACTTAGAACAAAATTTTATTTTATTTTTAATTTTATATATGTACCTATATAGTGGTTTTGCTGCACTTATCCCAATAGGGGATTGCTGTGATTTAGCATATCTATTTTGCATATCTTACCCAGAATCCTCTGGTGCATTGGTAACAGTGTATAAGGGGTATTTCTAAGTAAAGGCAAGCAGGGATACTTGCCTAGATGTGCAATTTGCCTGTGCAATAATTCTGTTGCTTTACTTTTATGAACTTGAGGATTTTGATCTCATGCTTTTATCTCCACCATCATTTAAATTAATATTGCTTTTCCTGGAATGAGCTTCACTTCGCAGCAACTCAAATAACTATTTTCTGCTGAAGAGTTCCAATGAAAACAAAACAACTGTCCTGAAGTTGTTTTGGTTTTGCTGTATTTGCCCCAATATGGATTGCTGTGCTTTAACAAAATATCAGAAGCAAAAAGCCTGAGATATTGCATATCTAATTTGTATATCTTACCTAAAATTCTGTGGTGCATTAGTAACAGTGTAGAAGGGTAAAGGCAAATGAGGATTTTATTCTTATGATTTTATCGCCACCATAGATATATATGTATGTGGAAGTAAATTGATTGGAACCAGAAGGGGTTATATTGAGACAAATGGGTAGAAGGTTGTAAATGAGCTCTCATGAAGGTGATCTACAAAACAGCTGGGCTCGAAAGTTTACATGGTAAGGGAATTGATAAGGATGACAAAAGGAGGAAAGCAATTGAGGTAAGAAAAGTTTAGTGTATATTGTCTGCATTCCTGTACAGTCTTTAAAGAGCTTTTAACATTTTCAGAACTAGAGGAGAGTCTTGTGGGTCAAGGCAGAGTGTTCCACAAGATAGGGGCCATTATGGATAAGTCCTGTAGATGGGAATATCAAGAGGTAACGAGAGAGGAAGAGAGAAGTAGGTCATGAGCAGGGCGAAGGCTGTGATGAGAGTGGGAAGTGACGTCACCGGATGGGGGCGTGGTTTAGGGCAGTTATTGTCTATGGCGCAGTTACCAAGTTAGATGTATTGTACAAGCAGTATACTTCTATGCTCTGCAATAAAATAGTGTTGTACCTTCTGTGCTGTGTCCCGGGTTATATAGCAATACTGATGTTGATGCTGATAAAGCCCATAAGAGGGCGAAACGCGTTGATGGTTTTATGTGACTTGGCAGCCTTGAAATAACTGTCAGCATCAACATCAGTATTGCTATATAACCCGGGTTAATCTTTAGCAATATTATTCCTGCAAACCTGACTGTGAAGTATAGTGTGGAAGAATTGCATTACCCCACTATAACTGTAACCTGAAGTGTACAACACAAGGCCTGAAAAGGAATATTCGCTACAGATTTGAATTATACAACAGCTGTTTCCAGAGCGCTGTTATTTTCATTGAAGATTAAGGGACGAGACGTGACGTCAGACGCCGTCCAAAACACGTGTGTGAGGTTGTGTCTGCAGCTCGGGAGAGTGCTTGCAGTCTTTCCAGCAGTCCACGCTTTGACCGAAGATCCATTACACATCAGAAGTGTGGTAAAGTACAAGTCATCTTACATACAAGAAGTATTACTCACTATGATGCTTTATATGTGAACTATATGAACGTTCCATCCAAGTGTTACTTATACGATCTATAAGTTGGAACATCTTGCGCAGCTTTCATCCTGACATTTAATTTGGGTTTGTCACTAACAAGGTGATACCCACATACATCTATGTGTATCGTTTTGATCTAAGCTTTCTATATACGAACATTGTCATTTGTTACTGTATACACCAAGTTGAATATAGATTGCTAACATACCGCAATTGTGCAATAAGCCACTTTTTATTTTTTTTGCATGACATATGAGTATATTATCGCTAATTCTTTCAAATATTGTATTTTTTAGGCATTTATATTATTTTAATATGTTGTAGGGAGACGTCCCTTTATAATATAAGCATTTGTTTTTATTCAATAATCTGTTTTTTATTATAGAATGGTGTTTGATACTTTTAGCCTCTGGCGCCCTCTTTATCTATAAGCCTAACAAGTTTAACATTCGCTACATTTGATACTCTGACACATTGTAGGGATAGTGTCATTTGAAGAGGTGTTTATTATCATTTTCTCTAGCGCACTTCTATATATATCCTACATTCTAATCACTGTTATGTCCCTTGCAGCATTCATAAAACTGCCTCGACAGCCTCAGCTGGCGAAAGTTACAACAAAAGTTCATAGTCCTGGTGGCCACATCGATTGTGCGGGGAAATTTCTTGCCAGCTGCGAGTACAAGCAGAGAAAATTCCACCATGTGGGTACATGTGATTAGAGGTCAGTGTGTTAACAACCTATTGAGCAGAAAAGCAGCCTGTGGTTTGGGCCTGGTCGCCAGAGTGAATGAGATTTCAGAAGACATGTTTGGTGAATTGGGCCTACTGAATTGCAACCCAGTCCGAATATCAATTAAAGGTGACGCAGTCCCATACAGCATTACCACTCCTTGTAGAATTCCGTTCCTGCTCATGCCTCAAGCAGAGAAGGAACTTCTGCATATGAAGAATATGGGAGTTATTGAAGAGGTTGTTGAAGCAACTGACTGGTGTGCCCCCATTGTGCCTGTTGGAAACAAAAACGGGAAGGTACGCATCTGCGTAGACTTGAAAAGGCTGAATTAGGCGGTAAAGAGAGATATGTGCTGCCGACGCTTGAAGACATAGCTCTTCTCTACACTGGATGCTTCCAGCGGCTTCTGGCAGATACCTCTAGATACATAGTGCTGCAAACTGACTACCATCATTACACCGGTAGGTCAGTTTTGCTTCTGCAGACTCCCCTTTGGGATATCCTCTGCTCCTGAAATCTTTCAAAGAGAGATGAGTTCTCTCCTAAGGGACCACGAGGGGACGGCAGTCATCATGGACGACATTTTGGTGTATGGGTCTACATTGGAAGAATATGATCAGCGATTGAGCTGTGTGCTGTAGACCATTAGAGAGTCTGGGCTGAACTTTAAATAAGGAGAAATGTCATTTTAGGAAGGCTGAGTTATGTTACTTTGGGCATATTATCAATGGAAATGGCATCAAGCCGGACCCTGATAAAATCCTTGCTATTGAACAGATGAAAAGTCCTTCTGATGTACATGAGCTGAGACAAATATTGGGCCTTGTGAATTATGTGGGCAGGTTCCTTCCAGATTTATCCAGAATACTAAACCCTATCACAGAGTTGCTAAATAAAGATGTTGCCTGGGTCTGGGGACCTTCACAGGAAGAATCTTTTGTGCAGGTCAAGTCCCTGCTGGGGTCTGCCCCTGTGTTGGGGTTCCACGACACTTCTAAAAAGACTGTGGTTAGTGCTGATGCGAGCAGTTATGGGTTAGGGGCCGCCCTCCTGCAGTTGAATGAGAACAAACTACAGCCCATTGCTTACTGTTCCCGTACACTGATGGCTGCTGAGTCGAAATACGCCCAAATTGAGAAAGAGTGCCTGGCTGCAGTTTGGGCCTGTGAGCGCTTCCAGCATTACCTAGTGGGTTTAGAGAAATTTAGTCTGGAGACTGAATACAAACCGCTAGTCCCTCTAATCAACTCCTATGCTATTGACAAAACACCCCTAAGATGCCAGAGACTTGTAATGAGGCTGCTCAGGTTTAACATTCAGGCAGTGCATGTGCCGGGGAAACAATTGGTAGTGGCCGATACACTTTCCAGGCTCCCGCTGGCTGCTGCTGAAAAATCTTCAACTGAATCAGATGTGAAAGTGTATGTAGATTCAGTTCTGGCATCCAAATCCATTTCGTCAGGGAAGCTAGAGCAAATAAGAAAGGAGACATATTTAGATACTGACCTTCAAGAAGTTATTAAGTACATAAAAGAAGGTTGGTCTGAGGGCTGGGCAGCCTGGATGTCTTTAAGTTCTTACCAGTCAGAAAGGTCACAACTCACTGAGCTGGATGGGTTGGTGCTGTTCCAAGACAGCATTGTTATTCCTGTTAGCATGCGGCAGGAGATGTTCAGCAGGATTCATGATGGCCACTTGGGCATTACAAAGTGCAGAGAAAGGGCAGCTACGGCAGTATGGTGGCCTAGGATCAGTTCCGACATCACAAGCCATGTGTCAAAATGTGCCTTTTGCCGGGAACGCCGGCCTACTCAGAGAAGGGCGACTCCCATTCAAGCCACAGGTTTTAGCCCGGCACAGCTAATGCTAGGACGTCAGATTCGCACCACTTTACCCTCTGTGGGTGTCTTCCAGCCAACCAGCTCTGTTCCTCGGGACAAGGTCCTTAGGAGGGATGAAGATGCTAAAAGGGGCTATTGATTCTTCTACGACAGGAAACACTCTGTTAGGACCTTGCAGGAGCTGAATGTGGGGCAAAGTGTCAGAGTTAAACTGGATGATGAGAAGAAATGGAAGACGCCTGCTACAGTAATTGGACGCTCTCCAGAACCAAGGTCTTATGTAGTCCTTACTGATGCAGGGACAGTTACACGTCGAAATCGAAGACATCTTCAGCCAGTACATGAGAGTTTGGGACTGGATGCCTGAGTACCACTGCCGGTGGAATCCCCTGTTTTAAGAGGGGTGCCTTCCTCTCAGCAAGATCACAGCGGGGATACTTCTTTTCTTCCAGCAGACTCTCAATCACTTCGACAGTTCATGTAAAATGACATCAAGTGTTATTTGATGTATTCAAAAAAATGTATGCTTTGTGCTTTGTCCTTTGAAAAGGGGGAAGATGTGATGAGAGTGGGAAATGATGTCACTGGATGGGGGCGTGGTTTAGGGCCATTATTGTCTATGGCGCAGTTACCAAGTTAGATGTATTGTACAAGCAGTATACTTCTATGCTCTGCAATAAAATAGTGTTGTACCTTCTATGCTGTGTCCTGCATCTCATGACAAAGGTGACAGAAGGGAGAGTATCTGGAGATGAGGTCTGAGATAAAGGGGGGGCAGTGTTATTGAGGATCTTGAATTTTAGAGTCAGGATTTTGTATTTTACTCTGGAGGCTAGAGGAATCCAGTGAAGGATACAGCAAATGAGAAGCAATGTGTAAGGAAGATCAGTCTGGCAGAGGCAGTCATGGATTCATATGGATTTAAAGAAGATAAACTGCAGCTAGGGAGATCAGAGAGAATGGAGTTGCAATAATCAAGGTGGGAAATGATAGGAGAGTGGATCAAAATCTTAGTTGTATCTTGTGTGAGGAAGCAGCAAATTTTGGAGATATTTTTTTCAGGTGGAAACAGCAGGAATTCTTCAGACTGGATGTAGGGAGTGAAAGAAAAATCTAATTCAAGTGTGACCCCCAAAACATTGAGTATGCAGGGTTAAGGTAATTATGTTAATATCAACAGTTATAGAGATTTTGGAAGAAGGGGCAAAATAAGGAGCTAATTTTTGGAGATTTAGATTAAGGTAGCGAGAAGACATCCAGAATGAAATATTAGACAGTTAATGACACAAGTTATCAAGGAAGGGGATATGTCTGATGCAGAGAGGTAGATCTGGGTATCATCAGCATAAACATTAGACATGTACATGGCGAAAAAAATCGGTTCGGTTCGATTCAGATTTTTTCGAATTTCGGTTCAGAGTGATTCGAATTCGGAAAAATTTGAATAAATTCGGTTCGGATTTGTTTCGGATTCATTCGAATTCGAATAAATTCGGTTTGAATTTGTTTCGGATTCATTCGGATTCGAATAAATTCAGCTGGATTCGGTTCGATTCGGAAATTCGGAATTTCGGTAAGTGTTAGGTGGGATTAGACTAGTATTATGTACTGTATATTAGGTATAACCCATAGCAGAGTGATATAACCTAATATACTGTACATTACTAGTGTAATCCATGGCCATCCGAATCTACCGAATAAATCCAAATAAATCCAAAGTAATTACTATTTTAATTTGGAAATTCGGTTCGATCCGAATCTCTGAATTTGCAGAATTTTCCGAATTTCCGAATCGAACCGAACCGAATTGCACATTACAGGGAGTGCAGAATTATTAGGCAAGTTGTATTTTTGAGGATTAATTGTATTATTGAACAACAACCATGTTCTCAATGAACCCAAAAAACTCATTAATATCAAAGCTGAATATTTTTGGAAGTAGTTTTTAGTTTGTTTTTATTTTTAGCTATTTTAGGTGGATATCTGTGTGTGCAGGTGACTATTACTGTGCATAATTATTAGGCAACTTAACAAAAAACAAATATATACCCATTTCAATTATTTATTTTTACCAGTGAAACCAATATAACATCTCAACATTCACACATATACATTTCTGACATTCAAAAACAAAACAAAAACAAATCAGTGACCAATATAGCCACCTTTCTTTGCAAGGACACTCAAAAGCCTGCTATCCATGGATTCTGTCAGTGTTTTGATCTGTTCACCATCAACATTGCGTGCAGCAGCAACCACAGCCTCCCAGACACTGTTCAGAGAGGTGTACTGTTTTCCCTCCTTGTAAATCTCACATTTGATGATGGACCACAGGTTCTCAATGGGGTTCAGATTAGGTGAACAAGGAGGCCATGTCATTAGATTTTCTTCTTTTATACCCTTTCTTGCCAGCCACGCTGTGGAGTACTTGGACGCGTGTGATGGAGCATTGTCCTGCATGAAAATCATGTTTTTCTTGAAGGATGCAGACTTCTTCCTGTACCACTGCTTGAAGAAGGTGTCTTCCAGAAACTGGCAGTAGGACTGGGAGTTGAGCTTGACTCCATCCTCAACCCGAAAAGGCCCCACAAGCTCATCTTTGATGATACCAACCCAAACCAGTACTCCACCTCCACCTTGCTGGCGTCTGAGTCGGACTGGAGCTCTCTGCCCTTTACCAATCCAGCCACGGGCCCATCCATCTGGCCCATCAAGACTCACTCTCATTTCATCAGTCCATAAAACCTTAGAAAAATCAGTCTTGAGATATTTCTTGGCCCAGTCTTGACATTTCAGCTTGTGTGTCTTGTTCAGTGGTGGTCGTCTTTCAGCCTTTCTTACCTTGGCCATGTCTCTGAGTATTGCACACCTTGTGCTTGTGGGCACTCCAGTGATGTTTCAGCTCTGAAATATGGCCAAACTGGTGGCAAGTGGCATCTTGGCAGCTGCACGCTTGACTTTTCTCAGTTCATGGGCAGTTATTTTGCGCCTTGGTTTTTCCACATGCTTCTTGCGACCCTGTTGACTATTTTGAATGAAACGCTTGATTGTTCGATGATCACGCTTCAGAAGCTTTGCAATTTTAAGAGTGCTGCATCCCTCTGCAAGATATCTCACTATTTTTGACTTTTCTGAGCCTGTCAAGTCCTTCTTTTGACCCATTTTGCCAAAGGAAAGGAAGTTGCCTAATAATTATGCACACCTGATATAGGGTGTTGATGTCATTAGACCACACCCCTTCTCATTACAGAGATGCACATCACCTAATATGCTTAATTGGTAGTAGGCTTTCAAGCCTATACAGCTTGGAGTAAGACAACATGCATAAAGAGGATGATGTGGTCAAAATACTCATTTGCCTAATAATTCTGCACTCCCTGTATATTGAAATCTGTGGAACTTTATAAACCCTTTGAGTGCTTAAATAAGGAGAGATGCCATTTTAGGAAGGCTGAGTTATGTTACTTTGGGCATATTATCAATGGAGATGGCATCAAGCCGGACCCTGATAAAATCCTTGCTATTGAACAGATGAAAAGTCCTTCTGATGTACATGAGCTGAGACAAATATTGGGCCTTGTGAATTATGTGGGCAGGTTCCTTCCAGATTTATCCAGAATACTAAACCCTATCACAGAGTTGCTAAATAAAGATGTTGCCTGGGTCTGGGGACCTTCACAGGAAGAATCTTTTGTGCAGGTCAAGTCCCTGCTGGGGTCTGCCCCTCTGTTGGGGTTCCACGACACTTCTAAAAAGACTGTGGTTAGTGCTGATGCAAGCAGTTATGGGTTAGGGGCCGCCCTCCTGCAGTTGAATGAGAACAAACTACAGCCCATCGCCTACTGTTCCCGTACACTGATGTCTGCTGAGTCAAATACGCCCAAATTGAGAAAGAGTGCCTGGCTGCAGTTTGGGCCTGTGAGCGCTTCCAGCATTACCTAGTGGGTTTAGAGAAATTTAGTCTGGAGACTGAATACAAACCGCTAGTCCCTCTAATCAACTCCTATGATATTGACAAAACACCCCTAAGATGCCAGAGACTTGTAATGAGGCTGCTCAGGTTTAACATTCAGGCAGTGCATGTGCCGGGGAAACAATTGGTAGTGGCCGATACACTTTCCAGGCTCCCGCTGGCTGCTGCTGAAAAATCTTCAACTGAATCAGATGTGAAAGTGTATGTAGATTCAGTTCTGGCATCCAAATCCATTTCGTCAGGGAAGCTAGAGCAAATAAGAAAGGAGACATATTTAGATACTGACCTTCAAGAAGTTATTAAGTACATAAAAGAAGGTTGGTCTGAGGGCTGGGCAGCCTGGATGTCTTTAAGTTCTTACCAGTCAGAAAGGTCACAACTCACTGAGCTGGATGGGTTGGTGCTGTTCCAGGACAGCATTGTTATTCCTGTTAGCATGCGGCAGGAGATGTTCAGCAGAATTCATGATGGCCACTTGGGCATTACAAAGTGCAGAGAAAGGGCAGCTACGGCAGTATGGTGGCCTAGGATCAGTTCCGACATCACAAGCCATGTGTCAAAATGTGCCTTTTGCCGGGAACGCCGGCCTACTCAGAGAAGGACGCCCTTGATTTCTACTCTGCTGCCTGCAGGCCCGTGGCAGAAAATAGCTGCTGATTTGTGTGAACTGTACAGGAAAAAGTAGTTGTGACTACTATTCCAGGTATTTAAAGATTGCACCCTTAAATGAGATCACCAGTCAAGCCGTTATCACTCGTCTCAAGAGCTTGTTCGCCCCGTGGGGCATACCAATGGAGTTAGTGAGTGATAACGGAATGCACTTTGCTTCCACGGAGTTCAGTTCTTTCAGTGGTGAATATGATTTCATCCATTCTAGGTTGAGTCTACATTACCCGCAAGCCAATGGAATGGCTGAAAGGGCAGTTCAAACAACAAAGTTCATTTTGAAGCAATCTGAGCCGTACCTAGCCCTCTTGGCCTATAGGGCGACTCCCATTCAAGCCACAGGTTTTAGCCCGGCACAGCTAATGCTAGGACGTCAGATTTGCACCACTTTACCCTCTGTGGGTGTCTTCCAGCCAACCAGCTCTGTTCCTCGGGACGAGGTCCTTAGGAGGGATGAAGATGCTAAAAGGGGCTATTGATTCTTCTACGACAGGAAACACTCTGTTAGGACCTTGCAGGAGCTGAATGTGGGGCAAAGTGTCAGAGTTAAACTGGATGATGAGAAGAAATGGAAGACGCCTGCTACAGTAATTGGACGCTCTCCAGAACCAAGGTCTTATGTAGTCCTTACTGATGCAGGGACAGTTACACGTCGAAATCGAAGACATCTTCAGCCAGTACCTGAGAGTTTGGGACTGGATGCCTGAGTACCACTGCCGATGGAATCCCATGTTTTAAGAGGGGTGCCTTCCCCTCAGCAAGATCACAGCGGGGATACTTCTTTTCTTCCAGCAGACTCTCAATCACCTTCTTCGACAGTTCATGTAAAATGACATCAAGTGTTATTTGATGTATTCAAAAAAATGTATGCTTTGTCCTTTGAAAAGGGGGAAGATGTGATGAGAGTGGGAAATTATGTCACTGGATGGGGGTGTGGTTTCGGTTCAGAGCTATTCGAATTCGGAAAAATTTGAATCAATTCGGTTCGGATTTGTTTCGGATTCATTCAGATTCGAATAAATTCGGTTCGGATTTGTTTCAGATTCACTCGGATTCGAATAAATTCGGCTGGACCTAAGTGTTAGGTGGGATTAGACTAGTATTATGTACTGTATATTAGGTGTAACCCATAGCAGAGTGATATAACCTAATATACTGTACAATACTAGTGTAATCCATGGCCATCCGAATCTATTGAATAAATCCAAATAAATCCGAATTAATCCGAAGTAATTCGGATTTATTCGGTAGATTCGGCACTATTTTAATTTTGGAAATTCGGTTCGATCCGAATCTCCGAATTTGCCGTATTTTTCGAATTTCCGAATCGAACCGAATCGCACATGTCTAATAAACATTATATTGAAAGCTGTGGAACTTTATTAACCCTTTGAGTGCTAATGACGGCATGGAGCCATCTCTAAGTTTCACCCTCAGGTGCTAACGACGGCTCCATGCAGTCGCTAGGACTCACTAACCTTGAGGGGGGCCTGAGGGCTCCCATCTCCCTTCACCCGTCTGATCTTGTCCTCATATTGAAGGGCAGGCTCGGGGCTTCACACGGAGCATGATGGCATCATCACGCATTGAAGTGATGACATCATCACACAACTTAATTTACAACTGTCAATTGACAGTTATGGAGAGATGGGGCATGCTGCTTAAATGCCTGTATCTTGGGCATCTAAGCATCTATAGACCCCCAAGACCTACCAATGGAAAGGTAATCGCCTCCCTTTCCAACAGTGTAAGTCTTTAAAGTGTAATAAAAAAAATTAAAAAGTTAATAAAAAAAATTAAAAAGTTAAAAATAAATACATTTTAAAATTATTTGAAAAATGATAAGGGGGTCTCTAAAGGCACATAAATAAAGATCAAAATAGAGACCCCCAAAATAGATTTCCCTAAAATAAACTAGTCCCTGTTTTTTAAATTTTTTATTAATTTAAGTATATTAGCTAAATAATCACCGTGGTAGCCAACGTTACAAAAGTGATCCCCTAGCTAAGAAAAATGACATTCCCTTTCTATACGGATAACGATATAATATTTGTAATCACATGAACACTTGGATCATGTGTTAACAAATTAATCAATGTTAGAGAGATGCTGTTATTAAAAAAAATATATGTATATTTTTATAATCAGTCTTTTAGAGCCCTTGGAAGGTGCTCAAAACACCCTCTTTGCGCAGCTCTCACCATCTTTCAAAACCCCTGTATAATTTCTTTCAAAATATCTATTCACTGTGTAAGGAGAATTATGGCTGAGGGTCTGATGAGTGACGAGGAAGCAGCTCCTTATGAACTCCAACTTTGTTTCCTTCTCGGATGACGCTAGATCTGCTAGAGAAGATTCTGACAGCTCCCCTAACAGCTGCATATTCAAATGTGGCTTCAGCAGTTGTTGTCATTTACAATTTTAGTCTTCAGCTGCATGCTGGTTCCAGTAAACCCGGTGCTGCTGAGTTCTGAGTTTCTATTTGCTCAGCAGTTTCTGCTTATGGCTTCATTGTCATTGCCTCCTCTGCAGTTATAGTCCTCATCTGCAATTCCAGTCTCCAGCTGTAATCTGGTTCCAGTAAACCCGGTGCTGCTGAGTTCTGCGTTTCTATTTGCTCTATGGTTCCTGCTCATCCATCAGTGGTCTCAGCAGATGCTCGCTTCAGCTGCACATTGCGCCTCAACATCCAAAGGTGGCTACACTACAGCTGTTTAATTGCAGACATAGCCCCTTTAAGTTTTAAGACAATTATTGTAGCTGTTTTTCACAGTGGCTATGTCTTCAATTAATAGCCTGTAGGCACCTGGGAAGCTATGCTATGGGAAATAAAATAAATATTTCTAGAAAGTATGTACCCATTCACATCAAATTTACAAGTAATGCTAGCACAAAATTAGAGTTAACTTATATGGTGTTTGCTTAAAAAATATTGTATTTCAAAGCAAAGCACCATTTTCCATGAATTGATGCATTCCTTAGTTTTGTGCTAGCAATACATGTAGCCCTCATTTGATGTGGCAGGGTCTGTATTTTCTAAAAATATATATATTATGTACCATATCATGACTTCCTAGCTGGCTGGGGCTGTTTAATAGTAGGCATAACCCAGGGACGGACTGAGACCATTCAGGGCCCTGGGCAAAAATTAGGGAAGGGCCCCCACTGACCCAAATGTATGCAAATAAATATGGTAGCCTCCCTGCCCTCACCAGGCTCCCCAACCTCCAGGGCCAGGACCCCCAAAGTCAAGGGCCATAGACAGGGCCCCAAACCTCCTGGGCCAGACCCCACACTCCATAGCCCTCACAGCGACAGACCCCCGTCAGGACCCCCAACACTCTAGTGTCCCCCGAGCAACCAATCCCACATGCAGACACAAGGTCCCACTCTAGGGTCAGGGCCCTCACTAAACCCACACTTAACTGCTTAAGCAGCACAACAGGAGCCATGGAGATGTCATTTTTGGGGCCCCCTACTTGCCGGGCCCTCGGTCTAGGTCCTATTTACCCAGCTGATCAGTCCGCCCCTGGCATAACCACTGTGAAAAACTGTTCAAATCTGTAAAATTATAGGGGTTTTGTCTGCAATTAGACGACTGTAGCCACTTGAGAAGTTAAAATAGGTTACATAAAGTACACATTTATAGAAAGTACATCCCTTTGCGCATCAAATACGGGGCTACATGTATTACTAGCACAAACGTTGAGTGCGTAAGAAATAGCTGAGCATGTCACTTTGCACAGAAAATATTTTTTCTAACCAAAGCGCCATATTCCGTTAATTGTTACACACTTCACATTTGTGCTATAAATACATGTAGCCCCTCAATTGATGTGCAAAAGGGTATACTTTATACAAATGTGCACTTTATGCACCCTATTTTAACTTCCCAGGTGGCTAGAGCTATTTAATTGCAGACATGATAATTTAAAAAAAGTCTAAAAAAATGTCTTTAAACTTTTAGGGGTGATGTCTGCAATTAGACAGCTGTAGCTACCTGGGAAGTTAAAATACAGTAAATAAAGTGCACATTTTTGGAAAGTACACCCCTTGGCGCATCAAATAAGTGGCTACATGTATATATACTTTGTGTACCCTTTTTAACTTCCCATGTGGCTAGAGCTGTTTAATTGACATGACAGCCTAAAAAAAGTCTAAAATAATTGTCTTTTAATTTTTAGGGGTGATGTCTGCAATTAGACAGCGGTAGCCACCTGAGAAGTGAAGATTTAGTAAATAAAGTGCACATTTTTGGAAAGTACACCCCTTGGTGCATCAAATAAGGGGCTACGTGTATATATAGCACAAAATTGGAGTGCAATATTTGCTTATTTGTTATATACTCCAGTTTTTAGATATAAATACAAATAAACCCTCATCTGATAGACCTGGGAGTGTAGTTTCTAAAAATGTTTAGTTTAGTTGGCATATCTTAACATGCCTAGAACTGTTTATATGCCAGTAACAGAATATTAAATTTAAAAACATATACTAAATTGACATCCCGGCAATAAAACAATAGACAAACACAGTGAAAATTTCTCAATTTTTACTTATTTTATACAGGTTTTCCTACTACAAATATTTATCCACACAGGTTTTGATGATAGAGTTTACAAAAATAAAATTGCATACAGTTAATTATTGAGTCAGGAGTAAAAATATACACTTTTTATTCTAATGTTTTGCTTTATTTTTCAAACATGATAACAAATACACATATAATAATGATATATTTTAAATCTGCAGAGTCTGCTGAAAAAAAAACCAATATATAGTTTGTATAGGTTACTCCCACAAAAATAACTTCTAAAAGTGTGTGAATGTGCACTGCAACAAAAAACTCAAAACCAGCTTAGCACACAGGTGGGAAATGGCTTAGCAACCAAAGGGTTAAGAAACCTAAGGATGACATATAAATTGAGAAGAGAAGGGGACCAAGGATAGAGCCTTGTGGTACCCAAACAAAAGGTGGTGAAGGGGCAGAGGATGTGCCAGCAAAGGCTACACTTAAGGTCCGGTTAGAGAGGTAGGAGGAGAACCAGGAGAGGGCTGTGTCACAAATGTTGAGGGATTGGAGGGTTTGGAGTGAGAGAGGGTAGTCAACAGTATCAAAGGCTGCAGACAGATCGAGAAGGATTAACATTGAGAAGTGGCTCTTTGAATTTAACTGTTATTAGGTCATTAGTAACCTTAATGACTGCTGTGTTGGGGGGGTGAAATCCAGATTGCAATGGATCAAGGAGTGTGTTTAATGTGAGGAAATGTGATAAATGTGTATATACAAGCCTTTCCAGGTGTTTCGAGGCAAGAGGGAGTAGGGAAATAGGATGGTAGTTGGATGCGGAGGTTTAGTCAAGATAAGGTTCTTTGAGGATAGGTGTGAGAAAATGAAATTGAAGGGACAGGTAGTGAGGTGAGAGGAAGATATAAGGGCAGAAATGTCTTCCTCAGTAACAGGAGCAAAATAATTGAATACATTTATGGCTTACTGGGTTTTTGGATGCTTGCGAACAATTGAGGGAGGTCGGAGACTGGTAGTATGTTAAAAAATTATTTGTTTCTGATGGAATCAATTTTGTTGTTCAAGTGGCTGGCAAAATCTTGAGCAGTGTATTTATATTGTGATTCACTTTATTCTATTTTGTTCTACTTTACTTCAGTTCTCAACTTCTGCTAACCTTTTTAGCGCTGTATGTGTTGCACCCACAGAGAAAGTAATGAAGCTTTGAAGGAAACTAAAGCTGTCAGTTTTTCAGTTTTATTTTAAATAGAAAGTAAAAATCCTTTTGTAAGAAAATAACAAAAATGAGGTTCAGGTGGTATCTCTAAGTGTATCACCTGTACATAATTTTTGTTATTTTCTTAATTTAGAAAGGCAAATTGTAAAAGGTTTAGCTAGCTATGCAGGATTCTAGATGTGAAGGAGAGACGCATGCATCATAATTTAATGCTCAAAAAAAGCCCCAAGTCGCCTATTACATGATACCAGACACATTATTGCATGGGAATCAGAGTGGAGATGATAATTTACTCATGGACAATGGAATAGAGCCATCAATACGACCAAAAAGGCAATACACTGTGTAACCATGTATGAGCTGTATTACAAAGTTCCAGCTAGACTGCAAAAAATATACCCTACACACTCTTCTCTATGCTGGAAGGGATGTGGGGAGCTGGGGACCCGCCGCATGTTTGGTGGTCCTGCCCATAAATTAGAACTACCCGACGTGTCCCACCCAAGTATGGCGCTCCTGCACTTTGGCATTAGCAAAATCCCAAAACACAAACAGAACTTGTTAATCTACCTCCTTATCTCAATGAAACTCATGATAGCAAGGGACTGGAAAAAACCCAACCCTCCTAAATGGCAAGGAGTCATAGACAACATGAACTACATAAAGAATATGTTTATAGGTCCAAAAAACTTATGGATATCTTTTGTCTACATGGGAGCCCTGGGAGACCATGATGCGGCAACGATCCACTGTACTGTACAATCCAGGAGACCTGGCCTAAAAACACATCCACAAGGCTTAAGTCGCATCTCTCACCCCTTCCCCCTTGGCTACCCCTACCTCCTCCCTTCCCCCCTACACCCCCCCTCTTCTCCTACCTCTCCCTACTACCTAAGTATGTGTACCTACATAGTAGAGTACCTTACAAAACAATGACACCATAATGTACATGATTTAACTACCTTTCCATGCGATGACCCTTACACACACGTACTATAAAATAATGTTTGATTTCACACTAGTTACTGTTTAGATTTGAAAATAATGCACAAGTAATGTTATCCGTTGTAACAGCAAACTGCTGATACAATAGAATTTGTTCCTAGTTATACTAAGGTTAACTTGAATGGATATATCTAATGAGAACATAAAATGTACATATTTACTATACTCATTGCCTTCTTAAAATTGAAAGGACCTATGCTACCATGTACTTAAAATATACTGGGTTGAGCTCACCTGCTCACTAAACGATACGGAAAACTCAGACTTAACTAAATTGATCTACTCCGCCTACTTTACTAGCTGAACTGGACTGCTTGAGTAGCACTACGTGGACATAGGAATACTAATTGTAACTGAGATATACCATTAATTCCAGGAATTCTGGCATTGACAGAAATATTATAACGTTCTTACTATTGTTATTATCCGTTGTTACATAATCTTTTTCTTCAATAAAAGAATATAAAAAAAAATAAAAAGGGGAGGAGCTAGCATCGGAAGGGACCGGTCATGTTTTAGAGGAGCTCTGTCTAAAAGTCAAATAAATATAAGCCTTTTTTACTCTTTTTCACCTAAAAACTTCTCATTTCCCACACATCTGGACTACTAAAGATAGCCGTTAGCAGAGACCAGCGAACACCAACTACGCGATCCAGAAGACTTGCTGCAGACCGAGAATGACCGCACCTGATCGACCTAGCACGGCAGCCGCAAGCTTTATTTAGGTGCTACCAACATGGAGACATAACGGGCCCGCAATGTAGCTGGCCGATTAAACATCTGATGAAAGCACAACCTAATAACCTAGCGGATCAACACGAACCCGCACCACGGCAACAGGTGGATAGCCAACTGCTCAGTCATAAGCCCAATGAGACACGAGTTCGGCCACAACATGGGGGACCTCTCGCAAGCGCTACTTGCAATATTGGCAGATCTTGAAGTAACAATGCTCCAAGACCTGGACTCTTTGTGGCAGTTAAATGAGTCTGAAGCGACACACCAGGGAGAGAGCCTAACTACCAAGACACATGAGATATTACAGTACCCGGCTAGTCATAACACCTCTGCCACACTGATCCAGTGAGAAAATGGTGCTCAAGGACGGGTAGTTATAAAGCAGCTAAGGGCCAACAATGAGATGGCAAACACCACAGAGATTACACAAGAGACCAAGTTTCATCTAGATGAAGCACCAGATTTTAAGTTAATCCCTATCGTGAATAAGGAGAAGTTAGCGAGCATGGACAATACCTCGTCTCCAGGAAGTGGAAGTGGAAGGTGTGGAAGTTATTATGAATCTTTTAATAAGGTTGTTGCTGATAGCCTTATGTGGTCAGTCATTTAATTTGGAGGTTACTAGGCAAATTTTCATCACTATAGTTATAATACTTGTTTTTTGATTGTTTATTACACTAACCGAAGTAGTATATTGAGTTGTACATAACATAATAGCCTATGCTACATGAGACAAAAGTTTGTTGTGCTTTTCCTTGTGCAGGGTAAACCCTTGTTATGCATGAACACTGTCCTAATGTACCTACTTAGGTCAAAGTTTATACAGATTACAGCCCTATATATATCACCACTATATACAATATTCACGTGACTACCAGGTCTATATCTTCCACACAATAGCCACAACTATATTTACACCAAGAGATGTCCCTACAAGTAGACTAACTATATATTACCTTTTTCAATGTACAGTTTTAAATAGTTGATTTGTGGTTATTGGTTAGTGAACATGGTGTAGTACATAACGTTATGTAACCGACTTAGCCCTACTACTACTACTAGCCAAAACCTTATTTCCAGGATCAATATAAATATACAGTCCTTAGTTGATAATTGTGTGTACTAGAGAGTTATTGATTGGACAAAACCCTGTCCTAAATGAGAATTCCACTAACGTTCCTATTTGGCTTGTTTAATTATGTTTAAATGTTGATAAGTAGGACCTTAAGAAAGATAATCCCAACTCTGCTTTGCATTGAAAATACATGTGTTGAGATCTATTGCCAAATACCAGTTCATACTCCGACTACTAATATAGTTTATTTACCTGCCGCCTGGGTATAGGGCCCATGCCCGGGCGAGAAGGTCTAAAGATATGGAAGTGTAGATAACAATTTTTTTTTATTATTATACTATGGCTAAATCTTCGCTTTAAACCTATAGAAACCTTCTATACCGTCTAGTATTACATTTGTATGGGAACTTCTGCTTTATACTAAAGTACATATTACATTATTTTTGTAATTACACGCTAGAGGCAATAGCTATCTATATGTATTAGGGCTGCGCATCTTCACTGTTCTCACGATTCGATTACGATTATCATGGTAACGATTCGATTCGATTTGGCGATGCATCGCGATGCATCACGATTACTGGCCTATTTATGCCCAGGATTTAAATTTTTCACCAAAAAAATTATACACACACGAGTCATGTGATCAAGCATACTAATCACTTTAATCACATAGTGGAAGTTCCAGTTTTTAAAAATTCGAGGGGGAACCCAAAAGAGCGCTTATTCAGTACAAAATAGCATGCAATAGCCTACAGCACTAATACACATTATGGGGGTTAGTTATCATCGTGTCTACTTTTCCTGCCTTCGCCGGTCCAATACGCCCGCCTAAGCTCGCCTCACATCGCCGCCGCGGACCTGCAAAAATTTGCCTAAGTTATCAAAAAAGCTGTCAAAAAGCCGTGCACCAAGTACGGGGCGATGAGCAGCGGATTGTGAGCGTTATCACTCATCCGATCTCGCTGCTCTTCGGCTTTTTTACAGCTTTTTTGCTAGCCTGTCACTAAGCACTCACACTAAACTACACTGTTCTACCCCCTATACCGGCGCCCCCGGAGCCCCCCGCAACTAAATAAAAGACATTTATTATAGTTGCGGTGGGCTCCGGGAGCGGCGGTTTAGGGGGTAATAACTTTATTTAGTTGCGGCGGTGTAGGGGGGGACAGATTAGTGGTGTTTAGACTCGGGGTACATGTTAGGGTGTTAGGTGTAGACAGCTCCCATAGGAATCAATGGGATGTCGGGCAGCAGCGAACATGAACTTTCGCTATGGTCAGACTCCCATTGATTCCTATGGGATCCGCCACCTCCAGGGTGGCGGTTTGAAAACCAGGTACGCTGGGCCGTAAAAGTGCCGAGCGTACCTGCTAGTTTTTTGATAACTAGCAAAAGTAGTCAGATTGTGCCGCACTTGTGTGCGGAACATCTGGAGTGACGTAAGAAGCGATCTGTGTCGGACTGAGTCCGGCGGATTGAAGTTTACATCACAAAATTCTACTTTTGCCGGTCTCTAGCCTTTGATAACTAAGGCGAATCAGCCTCGCCACAAATACGCTGCGGAATTCCAGCGTATTTGAGGTTGACGGCTTGATAACTAGACCACTATGGCTTGACATATTGTTTTATAATTTAGAAGCAGGTTAAAACATTTAGACAGAATTTATTTTCCAGCTTTCATGGTGTGGATGAACAGGTATTTTTATTTACATACACACACATTTTAAAAACTAAAGAGTGAATAAATAGTGTAATGCCTATAAAAATGCTACAGTGTATTGGTGTCAATAAGGGGTTAATTTCTATCTCTTCCACACACATCAGCAGTTAACATTACCTTACTGCACAGTGGCTGTTGAGGCTGCTGTATCTGCTGCAAGTTATTCATTTGTGCTGTCTAGTACTACGCTGCAGACACCATGCTGTAAACGGCAACCCTTAACCTTTAAACTTTAGCTCCCTTTCCTCCCACTTACTTTGCAAAGTAACGGAGCGGCATAGTGTCAATAAGTTGTGTTGCTAGCTGGCTCTCTGCACAGACGTTGTGAGAGGGGGGGGGGAAGTATAAGGAGGCACGGCTGAACAAACCAGTCTACATACTTACACAGTGAACTGTGGGAAAGAGGAGTAAGATGGCTCTGCAGCGCCGAACAGTGTATGAGCCTCAGCACATAACTCTCCAGCAGTGAGTGAGCAGGGCTTAATATGTGGGAGAGAGGAGGAGTAAGATGGTGCTGCAGCGCCAAACAATGTATGAGCCTCAGCACATAACCCTCGAGCAGTGAGTGAGCAGCCGCGGTAGTAATAAGGGCAGGAGCGCAGGGTCACGTAACGCAACGTTGCTTGATGACATCACTGACCCTGAATCGATTATGGGCTTCACTGCATCGATGCAGCATCGTGATGCATCGGCTTAACGATTATTTTCTGCACCCCTAATATATATGCACAATTTCTTCCTGTTAGTTGTGCCATCTATGACAATTATAGTTTACTGCAAGTGTCTGTTTTAACATTATGTGTTTCGCTTCTTGAGTTATATACATTTAACTCATAATAAGAGGGAATTTAAGCGTAGTACTGGATTCTATTTACTATTAGCCATATAATACCTGCAAACTGATACCAGACATTTAAATCTACATGCTCCATAGCTTGATATATTCAGCTAACGTGGTTTCTACTAGTTTACTTGACTCAAACATTTACCGCCCCCCCCCAGCATAGGAAAATATATTCTATAGAACCTTCATTCTATATTGATGAAACTATTGAACTACCTATATTGATGTCCATGACTGTTACCTTACGTGACATATCGCTTTATTATTAGTTTGCTTTTTTATCTCTAAGCTTTGTCACAAGTATATAACATATTACTGAGGGTCCACGAGTGGCCCCTATATGTTTTCTATTTGTTACATACCCCCTACAATCTCCCCATACTACTAGATAATACTACTAGAGGTCCAGATTTACATTTTGCTGCAGATTGAATAAAACCAAGGTTACTGGAGAAGTATGATGTTTGAGTTTAACTCTCGGCAATCTCCTACATTTTACTATATATTTACGTGAATTTATATTGTGTTACCATTTATTACTTTGTATATGCACATGGAATCTGTAACTTCTTTATTTGAAAAAAGTTGTACACTTGGGGGTAGATTTACCAATGTCTGTCTGACATGATACGCTGTAGCATATCATGTCCGACAGACTTTGCTGAATGCCGACAGCATATGCTGTCGGCTTTTATTATTGCACAAGCAGTTCACCAGAACTGCTTGTGCAATGCCTCCCCCCGCTAGCAGGGGTGTCAATCAGCCCGATCGTATAGGATCGGGCGGATTAAAGGCAGCAGACAAGTTATGGAGCAGCGGTCTTTAGACCACTGCTTCATAACTGCTGTTTCCGGTGAGGCCCTTGTTAAATCTACCCCTTGGTCTATTATGAGCAGATTAATGTTTATACTGCTAAACCTCCATTATTTGTAATCTTGTGCATAAACCGTAATAAAAAAAATATTACAAAAAAAGCCCCAAGTCTACCCTCTGTATGTAAATATATATATATATATATATTAAATAAGCAAAAATAAATTATCATTTCTAACAGTTGAACAATTAATTTGAAACGGTTTGCTTTCATGAACATGACCCACATGAGCCCAAAGGCAATGTAAAGTATTTTTATGGTTTGAGCTATGCAAATATTTCACCTGTTTGTTTTTTTGTTTCGTCTTCCTCCTGTTCCTCCTCCAGAGTGGCTGCTTCTTTCTCCTTCCTTTGAGACTCTGAGGGCCATCTTAACTCCCCACTCTCCACATCAATGATGTCTGTTGGTTCCACCACAATGGATGGAAGCCTCCCCCTCATCTTCACTGGAACCTCTTCCTCTTCACAAGGGTCTGGGAAGATCTAAGAAGAGGTTAACAGTAATCAAATCTAAGGCAGGATCACCAACTAACTATAATACGTGTAGTTTTTAATTTAGTTTATTTGTATGTGTTTCAGCCCCGCTCACTAATTATTTGTAATCTTAACCAACCTTTTAAAGAGATATTAAACAATAAATAAATGCTAGCTATAATTATGTATTCAAAGCAACGATTAATCTGAGAACAATATGTATGTGCAGTTTTAAAATTATAATAGTAGTTTAAGTACTGAAGAAATAAGTGTAAAGTTTAAATGGACAGAAAACCCCAACATTTTCTTTAACGATTTGGATAGAACATACAATTTTAAACAACTTTCCAATTTACTTCTATTATTAAATTTGCTTCATTATCTTGTTATCCTTTGCTGAAGGAAGAGCATTGCACTACTGGCAGCTAGCTAAACACATCTAGTTAGCCAATCACATGAGACAAATGTGTGCAGGCACCAATCAGCAACTAGCTCCCACTAGTGTAGGATTTGTATGTATTCTTTTTCAAAAAGGTAATTGTAAGAGAACAAAGCACATTTGAAAATAGAAGTGAATTTAAAAGTGTCTTAAAATTGCATGCTCTATCTGAATCATGCAATTTTAATTTTTCCTTTCCTATCCCTTTAAGTTTCTATAAAGTATATTTGGCTATATAAAGTAAAATGTGCCTCCATATTGAGACCTAGGTGTCCCTTATCTAATCTCTTCTGCTGAGGACAATTAGCGACAAAATATGCTCACTTTATCCCACTGGTTTTCAAATCTGCCCTCAGGCCTCCTAACAGTCCACATTTTGTGGATATCTGAACTGGAGCACAGGTGAAATAATCCGCTGATTAGTAACCATGGTTATTTTACCTGCTCTCATCCAAGGTTATTCAGAAAACCTGGACTGTTGGGGAGGCCTGGGGACAGGTTTAAAAACCACTGCTTTATCCTAATTGTTCTAAACAGACCAGATTAGATAAAGGAAACCAAGGGTTCAACATGGTGTCACTAAGTACTTCAAAGTCAGAGGTATTGGAAAGTCCACAATTTAAATTCCAGAGAAAGGGGACAAAATAAATAATGAAAGTACATTGCAATGTTTTGAGTGTATTAACATTTCTATACCTTAGTTCCTTGATCTGTACAGTTTGAGAACTGACAGCTTGAGATATATATTAAGCTAACAATCCAAGATCTTGGTGTCAAAACATTTGTATACCTTATTTAGTTCCATGATATTAAAGAACAGTAACCTAGATTTAGAGTTTGGCGTTAGTCGTCAAAACCAGCGTTAGAGGCTCCTAACGCTGGTTTTGGGCTACCGCTGGTATTTAGAGTTTTGTAGGTAAGGGTCTAACGCTCACTTTCCAGCCACGACTTTTCCATACCGCAGATCCCCCTACGCCATTTGCATATCCTATCTTTTCAATGGGATCTTTCTAACGCCGGTATTTAGAGTTGTGGCTGAAGTGAGCGTTAGAAATCTAACGACAAAACTCCAGCCGAAGAAAAAGGTCAGGAGTTAAGAGTTTTCTGGGCTAACGCCGGTTCATAAAGCTCTTAACTACTGTGCTCTAAAGTACACTAACACCCATAAACTACCTATGCACCCCTAAACCGAGGTCCCCCCACATCGCCGCCACTCTATTAAAATTTTTTAACCCCTAATCTGCCGACCGCACACCGCCACCACCTACGTTATCCCTATGAACCCCTAATCTGCTGCCCCTAACACCGCCGACCCCTATATTTTATTTATTAACCCCTAATCTGCCGCCCCCAACGTCGCCTCCACCTACCTACAATTATTAACCCCTAATCTGCCGACCGGACCTCACCGCCACTATAATAAATGTATTAACCCCTAATCCGCCTCACTCCCGCCTCAATAACCCTATAATAAAAATAGTATTAACCCCTAATCTGCCCTCCCTAACATCGCCGACACCTAATTTCAAGTATTAACCCCTAATCTGCCGATCGGACCTCACTGCTACTCTAATAAATTTATTAACCCCTAAAGCTAAGTCTAACCTTAACCCTAACACCCCCTAAGTTAAATATAATTTAAATCTAACAAAATAAATTAACTCTTATTAAATAAATTATTCCTATTTAAAGCTAAATACTTACCTGTAAAATAAACCCTAATATAGCTACAATATAAATAATAATTATATTGTAGCTATTTTAGGATTAATATGTATTTTACAGGCAACTTTGTATTTATTTTAACCAGGTACAATAGCTATTAAATAGTTCATAACTATTTAATAGCTACCTAGTTAAAATAATTACAAAATTACCTGTAAAATAAATCCTAACCGAAGTTACAATTAAACCTAACACTACACTATCAATAAATTAATTAAATAAAATACCTACAAATAAATACAATTAAATAAACTAACTAAAGTACAAAAAATAAAAAAGAACTAAGTTAGAAAAAATAAAAAAATATTTACAAACATTAGAAAAATATTACAACAATTTTAAGTTAATTACACCTACTCTAAGCCCCCTAATAAAATAACAAAGCCCCCCAAAATAAAAAAATGCCCTACCCTATTCTAAAATTAAAATAGAAAAGCTCTTTTACCTTACCAGCCCTTAAAAGGGCCCTTTGCGGGGCATGCCCCAAAGAATTCAGCTCTTTTGCCTGTAAAAAAAAAACATACAATACCCCCCCAACATTACAACCCACATACCCCTAATCTAACCCAAACCCCCCTTAAATAAACCTAACACTAAGCCCCTGAAGATCTCCCTACCTTGTCTTCACCACACCGGGTTCACCGATCGGTCCAGAAGAGCCTCCGAAGTCTTCATCCAAGCCCAAGCGGGGGCTGAAGAGTGACGTCCATCCTCCGGCTGAAGTCTTGATCCAAGCGGCGGCTGAAGAATTCCATCTTCGGGCAGAAGTTTTCATCCTATCCGGGCAGAAGAGTAGATCCGGACCGGCAAACATCTTCATCCAAGCCGCATCTTCTATGTTCTTCCATCCGATGACGAGCGGCTCCATCTTCAAGACCTCCAGCGCGGATCCATCCTCTTCTTCCGACGTCCTAAAACAGATTGAAGGTTCCTTTAAGGGACGTCATCCAAGATTCTATCAGCCAATCGGAATTAAGGTAGGAAAATTCTGATTGGCTGATGGAATCAGCCAATCAGATTCAAGTTCAATCCGATTGGCTGATCCAATCAGCCAATCAGATTGAGCTCGCATTCTATTGGCTGTTCCGATCAGCCAATAGAATGCGAGCTCAATCTGATTGGCTGATCCAATCAGCCAATCGGATTGAACTTGAATCTGATTGGCTTGGATGAAGACTTCGGAGGCTCTTCTGGACCGATCGGTGAACCCGGTGTGGTGAAGACAAGGTAGGGAGATCTTCAGGGGCTTAGTGTTAGGTTTATTTAAGGGGGGTTTGGGTTAGATTAGGGGTATGTGGGTGGTGGGTTGTAATGTTGGGGGGTATTGTATGGGTTTTTTTTACAGGCAAAAGAGCTGAATTCTTTGGGGCATGCCCCGCAAAGGGCCCTTTTAAGGGCTGGTAAGGTAAAAGAGCTTTTCTATTTTAATTTTAGAATAGGGTAGGGCATTTTTTTATTTTGGGGGGCTTTGTTATTTTATTAGGGGGCTTAGAGTAGGTGTAATTAGTTTAAAATTGTTGTAATATTTTTCTAATGTTTGTAAATATTTTTTTATTTTTTGTAACTTAGTTCTTTTTTATTTTTTGTACTTTAGTTAGTTTATTTAATTGTATTTATTTGTAGGTATTGCATTTAATTTATTTATTTATTGATAGTATAGTGTTAGGTTTAATTGTAGATAATTGTAGGTATTTTATTTAATTAATTTATTGATAGTGTAGTGTTAGGTTTAATTGTAACTTAGGTTAGGATTTATTTTACAGGTAATTTTGTAATTATTTTAACTAGGTAGCTATTAAATAGTTATGAACTATTTAATAGCTATTGTACCTGGTTAAAAAAATTACAAAGTTGCCTGTAAAATAAATATTAATCCTAAAATAGCTACAATATAATTATAATTTATATTGTAGCTATATTAGGGTTTATTTTACAGGTACGTATTTAGCTTTAAATAGGAATAATTTATTTAATAAGAGTTAATTTATTTAGTTAGATTTAAATTATATTTAACTTAGGGGGGTGTTAGGGTTAGACTTAGTTTTAGGGGTTAATAAATTTAACCGTTAGGAGCTGAGCGCTGCTTTTTTGCAGGTGTTAGGTTTTTTTTCAGCTCAAACTGACCCATTGTTTCCTATGGGGGAATCGTGCACGAGCACGTTTTTGAAGCTGGAGGCGTCCGTAAGCACCGCTGGTATTGAGAGTTGCTTTGGCGGTAAATATGCTATACGCTCCCTTTTTGGAGCCTAACGCAGCCCTTCTGTGAACTCTAAATACCAGCGGTATTTAAAAGGTGCGGGGAGAAAAAAGCCAGCGTTAGATACGCGGGTCAGTACCGACAAAACTCTAAATCTAGCCGTATATTTGCCATTGAACTTTTTGACCACCTTTGTTACCCTCCCAAATGTTATGTTCTAGAACCGCCCCTACCACTGGGTATCAGTAAGATCTTGTGTGAAACTTCAATCTGATCAACTTTACTGTTTGAGGCTGATGACTATAGTTTGGTTTTGACTGTAGTGGACAGAGCGTTAAAATGCCTCACGTCATTCTTTGACATAGACAACGCAGCGTCTTGAAGAAGCGCTGCACTCTGTATTAGAACTGCTGGTTTGTTCACTTGTATTCCAGAAATAGGCAATGGAGAAGATAAAAGCACTGAATGTAATATCCCTTAATACCTGAAAAGGCAGTCGGCTGTCACTGTGTTTAAGAGCCGTCTCATCCAGGCTGTGAATAACTTCATTTGCTGCATCCTCAACAGGCAGGTGGAGAACTGACACTTCATTCATGGTGTATCTGTATAGATTGGATGAAAGCATTAAAGAGAAACTGGTGACACTTCATGGTATGGCTAGGAATGAACAAAAGAAAAAAGCTGATATAGCCAATTGCAATTGCAGTTTAAAAAAAAATTTAAAAAAATTGTTTGATTTTAAAAATGTATTAAAACTTTTGAGGCAACCTCTTAAAATATCATTAACCTTGTAATACATTAGCTATAATTATGTATTCAAATAAAGATTTAGCCTAGGATAGTATGTAGATTTTGTTTTTTTTTATTATATTAGTTGCTTAAAGGGACATAATACTCATTAGCTAAATCACTTGAAAGTGATACAGCATAACTGTAAAAAGCTGACAGGAAAATATCACCTGAACATCTCTATGTAAAAAAAGGAAGATGTTTTACCACAAATTTTCTTCAGCTCACCAGAGTAAGTGCTTAGTGAACAGTTATATTTTAGCTGCCGTCCAGCTGCAAGTTAAAAAAAAAATAATAGCCAATCAGCATCAGCAATGCTCAGGTCAAACTTTGCTTTGCTGTGATCTCATGAGATTTTATAGTAAACTTCCTTAAACAGAATAGGAAAATGACATGACTGTGCTGCACATGCCAGATGCATGCTCCGTTACAAGTCCTGGGACTAGCACTGATTGGTTGCTTAAGGTCTCTTTACAGTGGGGTGTGAAATTTGGAGGTAAAATATCTCTCTTTTTTACATAGAGATGATCAGATGATATTTTCTAGTCAGCTTTTTACAGCTATGCTTCATCACTTTCAAGTGCTTCAGCATTTGGGTATCATGCCCCTTTAAATATTGAAAACATAGTTGTAAAGTTCTATTCTGTATAATAAAAATTGCCATGTTGTGTTTTAGGTTTCCATAGGTTTAAAATATGTTCTCCTTTTCTTATCTCCTCTGCAAGACCAATTAGGGACAAACAGTAAAAATGTGTTGATAAATTAACAATCTCAAGGAGTTTATTGAGATTTATATCAATTGTATTTTATTTTTATATTATTATTTAACCTTGACAGTCATTTTTATAAATGCCTGGTAAACAGAATATCAAAAGCTAAACACGGCAATGCTAAAGATATGCATATAAAATAAATGCTTTAAAGGGACAGTCTACTTGAAATGTTTTATTTTTTAAAAAGATAGATCATCCCTTTATTGCCTATTCCCCAGTTTCGCATAACCAACACGGTTATATTAATATATGTTTTACCTCTGTGATTACCTTGCTTCTAAGGGGTAGATTTATTAAGCAGCAAATGCTGCTTCCTACCACCATCGTGCCTGAAATGTAAGTTAAAAAGTAGCTGTAGTAAGGCACTTTAGGTGGCGGACTGACATCATCCTGATCTGATACGATCGGGATGATTGACACATCCCCTGCTAGTGGCTGATTGTCCATCGGTGAGCAGGGATCGGCATTGCACAAGCATTTCATTAGAAATGCTTGTGCAATGATAAATGCCGACAGCTGCTAGCATTTAGCAAGGTAGAGCGGACATGATTCGCTACAGCAAATCATGCCCGCTCGACTCTTAGTAAATCTACCCCTATGCCTCTACAAACTTGCATTTTAGACAATTAGTGCTGGTTCATGCATAACTCCAGGGGAGTGAGCACAATGTTATCTGTATGGCACACATGAACTAGCACTGTCTGGCTGTTAAAATAATAAAATGCACTTAGATAAGAGGCGGCCTGCAGGGGCTTAGAAACAGGCAGAGATTCAGAGGCTTAGAGGTTATAAAGTAAATTAATTTAACAATATTAGTTGTGCAAAGCTGGGAAATGGGTAGTTAAGGTGTTATATATATATTTTTACAATACAAAAAAATCTTGTGACATAGGCTTACATAATAAGAAGTTATTGTTTATTTTCCTCTCCACCATCTCAGATGTGGAGGAAATAATTCACCCTGAATTCGCTCATTCAAGGTGACTGACTGGCCCTGATCTTGCACGAATGGTTGCACAAGAGCAGGGGGTGGGATTACACAAGAGAGCTCTTGTGCAATCATAAATTTTAAATAGCGATGCTGCATCGCAAGTGGTGATTACAAGTGGATAGGTTCTCTGCTTGAGAACCTGTCCACCTGTAGCTTGATACATTTTCCCTCTAGAGTATGTTCATTTTATCTGTTTTTCTGTGTGGCTAGTTAGGGACAGGTATAAAGATTAATGATCACTCAGTTTGTAGCATGTAGCTGCCTCAAGGTTCTAAATCCTACAGTATGCACTTCAATTTATCTGGGACACATTGGGCCAGATTACATATGGCGCACTAAATAACTTTTCCGCTCACGTGCTAACTACACTAAGTAAAATTTTAACATGGCATGTGTATTACAAGTTGAAAATAAAAAGTGTGCAAGTAGAAGTCCAATAGGCGCTAACTTCAGGACCTCGGATGCCGTCTATGGGACACACTTTAAATAAAAACTAGCAGTTAGTTATCTATTGCGCGCTACACTTACACCACATTCGACCAACTGTGCTAAACCCGAAGTAAATTACAAATACTTTATATTCCAATGTTCTTCACATAGAAGAAAATGTTCTTTTGATTTTAATATATATATTTCTATAAATATGATTTTTTTTAAAATATATATATTTATATATATATATTTTATTATTATTATTATTATCAGGTATTTATAAAGCGCCAGCAGATTACGCAGCGCTATACAAGTAATAATAAAACATTACAGGGATGCATTACATACGCAAACAAACAAGTACAGTATTGGGGTACATTACAGTTGTAGGTGCAATAATTAACTCCTTAAGGACCGGGCATTTTAGACAAAAACTTCCCCAAAAGACCAGAGCATTTTTAGCATTTTTGCGATTAATACATTTAAACAGAAATAGAGCCTTTATTTTATATTTACCTATCAAAACTATATTTTTTTTTTTAGTAAACAACCCAAAGTATTGATCTAGGCCCATTTTGGTATATTTCATGCCACCATTTCACTGTCAAATGCGATCAAATTTAAAAAATCCTTAACTTTTTCACAATTTTAGGTTTCTCACTGAAATTATTTACAAACAGCTTGTGCAATCATGGCACAAATGGATGTAAATGCTTCTCTGGGATACCCTTTGTTCAGAAATAGCAGACATATGGCTTTGGCATTGCTTCATGGTAATTAGAAGGCCGCTGACCCCTCTCAAACAGCTCTCTTCCCTCCCCCACCTCCCAATTGTCACCGCCATCTTAAGTATTGGCAGAGAGTCTGCCAGTACTAAAATAAAAGGCTTTATATATATATATATATATATATATATATATATATATATATATATATATATATATATATATAAATATTCTGCAGTGTTGGACCCCCTTAGACCCCAACCTCCCTGATCCCCTCCCCAAACAGCTCTTTAACCCTCCCCCTCTACCTATTTGCCGCCATCTTAGGTACTGGCAGCTGTCTGCCAGTAACCAGTTTGCTGCAAACTAGGCAAATTGTTCACAAAAAAAATAACCTTTTTTTTCTGTAGTGTGGCTGCCCCCCTTCAATACCCTACCCCCCCTCCCAGATCCCTTTATGGCAACGGATCCTACAGAGGATCTCCCTCATTGCCCCTACCTCCCTCCTCCCTCCTTTCCCCTCAATGACGCAGGTGTTTTTTTATTTTGGACTTCCCTGTAGCGTGGGGTAGCTGTCCCACCCTCCTCCCGCCTCCTATAGCGATGAGCCACCCACCGGCCTCCCTCCTTAGCCTCCCACCCACCAATGATCGGCACCACTGCTGTCCTATGCAGAGGGCCGAAGAGAGGGCCACAGAGTATTTCTGCAGTGCCTCACTCTTGGAGCATGCAGAAATAGCGTGATCTCGCAATTTTGAGCGAGATCACTGCAGAGAGAAGCCCAGGACTGCAGCGACATACAAGGGCATAACAACCATAAGGGCAAAACTACCAGCGTTGTACAGGGTACGGCGCTGGTCGTTAAGGGGTTAAGTTATACAAAATAAATATAAAATTAAGTGTATTAAATTGTTTACAAATAGTTGCATGGCCTTTATTTTGGCATTTGAAATTGCTTAGTTTGCCTGTGGTATCCCTTCCTATACTAAAAGTTTCTATACTTAAGTATTGGCTATAAAAAAGTAATAAAATTATGTTAATTTCCAATATTGCCCCAATGATCGAAAGTGCTGTCATCACTGAGAGGCGTTTAGGATACATGCCATTAGTCGGCGATGCTGGCTATAGATAACACCCAGCATCGCCGCCCATATTGGCAATGTATAGTAAACACTCCCTTGGAATAACTGCCATGCCTAATCACTAATCTTAATACCCCTAAACTGAAGTACCTCTCAAAATAACACTACAATAATAAATATCTAAACCGCCACATACCCATCATAATTACTGAACCTGTTAACCCTTATACCGTGACATACCCACCCCAAGTACCTATCCTGTTAAACCCCTATACTGCCACATACCCACACCGTTGGAGAGATGAAGATTGTTCAACATTCACTCACTATCTTTCACTCGCCCCAGTTTAAATTTTACTTGCGAGCAGGCGAGTGAAAATTTTGAGCCTTGATCTAAGTTACATAAAATAAAAAAAGACAGTATCCAAAATAAAAAAAAAACACCATTATACCTAACACTTACCTACATGCCCCATAAAAAAACACCCACACCCAAAACAAAAACACTAAATATAAATGACAATAGCCCTTAAAAAGCCTTATGTAGGTTATTGCCATTGCAAAAAAAGGTTACAAGGTCCCTCCCTCTGCAATACATGTAACCCCCAAAATAATAAAGTCTAACTAAAAAACCTGTCCTAAAAATGTAAATTTTAAATAAAAAAGCCTATTATTTAAAATCATCCAATATAAAATAAATTATTTTCTAATGGATGATTAAAATTTAAAATAAAATACTTTTTTTGCTATTGGCTAATAGGGATTGGCTTATTAAAAAACAGCCAATGGATGAAGTGGTACCCCTATATAAAAGGGTTACACGCATCTTGAAATTCAGTGTGTGGCAGCGACCACATGAAGATGAGGGCTGGATCCGGGATGAAGAGGTCCCAATGTCGGATCAAGAGGAGCTGGATTTTCGCATGGTGAGGAAAAACTTTGGGCTTTTCAGGGGTGGATTTTATTTTATAAAAGAGATGTATTGACTTTAGGGCAATGGCCTACTAAAGGCCCTTTTAAACGCTATTGTTTATTTATAGTGATAGGATTTAGGGTTTTATGTTGTTTTGGGTGGGTTTTTTATGGGGCATGTAGATTAGTGTTAGGTATAATGGTGGGTCTTTATTGGATACTGTCTTTTATTATTTTATTTTTTATTTTATTATTTTCTGTAACTTAGATTTTTTAAAATTATATTCTAACTTAAAGGGCTTAGTTTAGAGGGGGTTAGGTGTTAGGCAGTGTAGGGTTATTTTGTGTTGAGAGGTGGCAGTTTAGGCGTTAATCACCTAACCACCTGTATGAGGGTTGATTAGGTGATTATTGATGTTTAGCATTTAGTAGGCCTTATTCACCTACCCCCCCCCCCCCATACCTGTATGGAGATTGATTTGGTGATTAGGTTAGGGTAGCTAAGGGGTTAATAGTGTATTTTAGCATTTATCTACAATGTTTAAAATATTATGCATCTCATGTATGATGTATATTCTTTGAAGCATTATATATAAATTAATATGTATTTTTTTCTTGTTTTGTTTATTATTGTAGACATAAATATATTGTTTTAAATGTATATTTATGTTACAAAAGTCATTAGTATTACAATTGTATTATTACATAACAGGTATGAAGTTATGTAATACTATAATTATAATGCAGCTGTCTTTTATAACATAAATATATATTTTAGAAATATATTTATTTTAAAATAATAAACACAACAAGCAAGAATATCTACATTCTTATTTATAACCAATACTTAAACTAATGTGCATTATACATGACCATCCATTTTATTTCAAACATTGTAGGTATAATGTAGTCTGGCCTTGCACTGATATTCAATATTTAAAATGGTATGCATTGTCATGTATATTTAGGCTGACCATATTGGAATATTATTCCAAACCATGGGTCCCATCCGATATGCAGCGTCGCCTGCAGAAGCCGGCGATGCCAGATTTTGCGCGGGTTTGGTATCACATATACGTCGTAACATAGAAGTTACGCTCGTATATTTCTGCCTTCTCCCGTATTTTTTTGGCCCATAGACTGATATAGAAAAGCCGCGCAATTTGGTATCCAATATACAGCGTAAGGACTTATGTGGCAAAAATGGAGAAATCTTACTCCATTTTCACCTCGCCACAAAATGCAGGTGTAGCAAGCCTTGCGCTGAGTATTGGAGCACCGTAACTCCCTAAAATGCCTGCAAAATAAAACCTAACACCTAACGCATGCGCAATGTCTATCTACCTGTCAACCGCAATCCCCCACCTACATTAAATGTATTACCCCCTAATCTGACCCCCCTACACCGCCGCCACCTATATTAAATATATTACCCCCTAATCTGCCCCCCCTACACCGCCGCCACCTATATTAAATATATTACCCCCTAATATAATCCCCCTACACCACCGCCGCCTATATTAAATATATTAACCCCTAAACCTAAGTCTAACCCTAACACCCCCTAAGTTAATTATTATTTAAATAAATCTAAATAATATTAAAGGGCCACTAAACCCAAAATCTTTCTTTCATGATTAAGATAGAGAATAGAAATTTAAACAACATTACAATTTACTTCCATAATTTATTTTGCTTCATTTTTTAAATATCCTTATTTGAAGAAAAAGCAATGCACATGGTGAGCCAATCACATGATGCTTCTATGTGCAGCTAAAACAAATAATAGATGCGGCGCTAAAAATGCTAGGTATAAAAATCTAGGTATAAAAATTCCAGAATTATAATTATTCTGTTAATAAGATAATATATTATTGCCTTAAATAATATAGATTACACCTGATAAGAACGATAAAATACTAGGTATAGATGATCATTAAATTAAAATTAATCTAAGTAAGGATAATAAACTAGTAAGAACTATAGATATCAGCATAAAATATTTAATAACACATAAATACACAATAATAAATGACAGTCACAGAACAACCGGTGGTTTAAAATTGCTGTTAAAATTATAAACATGCTTAAGCGTGAGGTCAAGGATAATTCCACTGAAAATTCCACTCCAAATAGTTAATTGTATTGAAATGTCTTTTAGCCAAAACAGTGATTTTAGATGATCAAAAAGTAATTTAGTACTTGAATAGTTAAGTTGTCATAAAGCCAAAAAGACCCGTTTGTCTACACTGTTACCAAACAGTCCCGTATATCCAGTCAAGCCCAACTAATATCACTGAACAAAAAGTGTGTTAGAAAGTACCTTAAAGGGACATGAAACCCACATTTTTTCTTTCATGATTTAGAAAGAGCATGACATTTTAAACTGCTTTCTAATTTACTTCTATTATCTAATTTGCTTCATTCTCTTGATATACTTTGCTGAAAAGCATATCTAGATAGACTCAGTAGCTGCTGATTGGTTGCTGCACATAGATGCCTCATGTGATTGGCTTACCCATGTGCATTGCTATTTCTTCAACAATGGATATCTAAAGAATGAAGTTGAATCATGAAAGAAATTTTTTGGGTTTAGTGATCCTTTACGGCTGCAGGACCTTACCTCCGGGCAGACTCTCTTCTTATTCAGAGTCTCAAACGGGAACGTGAATCGCTTTAAATGTAATGTCCGGGTCCCTTCTCGCAGCTGTTTCTTTTTCTTTCTCCTTCGTCGGCAAGCGTTTGGCGTGTAACGTAATGGCAACCGTCACGTGGTTGAAGTCCTCCAATCAGTGAGGGGATTCCCCACTGTCAATTGTAGTGCGGGCGATTTGAAATCCAATACTCTCAGAGCGCTCTGGTAGTCGATAGTAGAAACTCACAGTTGCATCTACGCGTTTCAGCCGTACACCGGCCTTTATCAAGACCAGCAACTAGTGAGCATATCTAGATATGCTTTTCATCAAAGAATATCAAGAGAATAAAACAAATTAGATAATATAAGTAAATTAGAAAGATGTTTAAAATTGCATTCTCTTGAGGAAGAGGAGGAGTCTGTGCACAAGCAGCAGGCATCGCTCCCCTGCAGCTATCCCAGTGGCGGTTGTTTGCGCCAGGATTCCCCTCTGTCAAGGGGGGAGAAGATAGCCGCAGTCACCCTTGCTGGATTACAACTGGTGATACCTCTCACAGCGCAATACCATCAGCGCTGAGGAAGAATCTTTAGACCAGGAGCCTGACACAGAAGGCTGACCGATCAGGCTCCCTTTATGGTTTTTAGACCTTAATAGGAGGACTCCCCCACCACAGCCTGGTCTGTGAGAGGGGCAGACAGCCAAAGTTTCCTGCTACCAGCCATTGGGGATCACCGTTAGATGACCGGCACTCACCCCCAGCATTTAAACCAGGACCCATCCAGCACTCACCAAACCAGTAGTACACGCTACCTGCCTGTTCACCGGATCGTGCTCCTCGCCCACCGATGTTGCGAGTGGGGAGCTGACAAGTTTGTGCTGCTGCAGAGTGACGCTGACCCGGATTGACCTCTCCTGCTGAGTTGCTTTGCCTCCCCACCGATGTTGCGAGGAGGAGTCGGCGATTGTGGGCCGTAGTGCTGAGAGAGAGAGCGCGCTGGAGACAAGCAGCTGTAGTGAGGTCAGCGTCCCTGAACACGTGGTACTAGACTCTGGCAGAATCCTACGGAGGCTACTTCGGAGGTACACTCTGCTTTCTACTCATCAAGTCGGCAGAAAAGGCTGGAATCAGTGATGTGCAGTCACTAGAGACAGGTGAGGCAGTGCTTCACCTCTCATATGGGCAAAAATATATATATTTTTTTTATTGGCTTTAAAAAAAAATTCAAATTTTTTTTTCCCCAGCATTTTTTCTCTCACAGCTATATGTTGTGCAATGGAAAGGCACAAGCAGGTCTGCCCACCATTACACAACATGCTGCGCCACCTACTGGATGCAAGTGGTTAAGATCATTGCATGGCCCATTAACTGCTTATTTGAGGCAGTCCTATTTGGGCTGAACCAATCCAGCGAGAGGTATTAGTAAGTGGAACATAGGGTTGGGGCTGGATGTTAAATCATATAAAACAAAACAAAAACGGAAAAAAACAACTTTCATATATTTTGTTGCTGTCCTGTGAACCTGCTAGCTTTGCTAAAGTGAAAAAAAGAGTTCTGTTCTTCCCCTCTAAGTGTAGTGGAATGTGCCACTATCACTTCCTGAATCCTTACAGAGCAGGAAGAGAGGCAGAGAGAGCAGTGTTTCAGCCACATCTTATTAAAGTAAGATTTTACTGAAAGGGATTCTGTTAGTGAAAATAATCATTTAATGAATGTGGTTTAGCTTTTTTTTACTCTTTTACAGCAGGGTGGTTTTTGTATTTTGTTTACTCAAAATTTACACCCACTAACTTAGCAGCCTCTGTACTTCACACTAAATTATAGACTCATTTTCTGAGCTCTCTGTAGCTCTGCTGTTTTACTACTTTAAAATGCAGTGGTCCCTCTCCCCCCCCTTGTGTGTGTGTGTGTGTGTGTGTGTCTCTCTCTCTATCTATCCATCTCTCTCCTTATGTGTTGTTCTCCCCCATGGTCTCTTTCTCTCTCTGTCTCTCTTCCTCCCCCTCTGACTCACATCCCTTATGTGTCTCTCTAACCCTCTGTGTGTGATTGTGTGTCTCTCTCTCTTTCTCTCTCTAACCCTCTGTGTGTGTGATTGTGTCTCTCTAACCCTCTGTGTGTGATTGTGTCTCTCTTTCTCTCTCTCTCTAACCTTCTGTGTATGATTGTGTCTCTTTCTCTCTCTAACCCTCTGTGTGTGATTGTGTGTGTGTGTCTCTCTCTCTAACCCTCTATGTGTGATTGTGTCTCTCTCTCTCTAACCCTCTGTGTGTGATTGTGTCTCTTTCTCTCTCTCTAACCTTCTGTGTATAATTGTGTCTCTTTCTCTCTCTAACCCTCTGTGTGTGATTGTGTCTCTCTCTTTCTCTCTCACCCTCTGTGTGTGATTGTGTCTCTCTCTCTCTTTCTCTCTCTAACCCTCTGTGTGTGATTGTGTCTCTCTCTTTCTCTCTCACCCTCTGTGTGTGGTTGTCTCTCTCTCTCTCTCTCTCTCTCTCTCTAACCCTCTGTGTATGATTGTGTCTCTCTTTCTCTCTCTCTAACCCTCTGTGTGTGATTGTGTCTCTCTCTCTAATCCTCTGTGTGTGATTGTGTATCTCTCTCTTTCTCTCTCCCTCTCTAACCCTCTGTGTGTGATTGTGTGTCTCTCTCTCTCTCTAACCCTCTGTGTGTGATTGTGTGTCTCTCTCTCTTTCTCTCTAACCCTCTGTGTGTGATTGTGTTTCTCTCTCTCTCTCTCTCTCTCTCTCTCTAACCCTCTGTGTGTGATTGTGTGTGTGTGTCTCTCTCTCTCTCACCCTCTGTGTATGATTGTCTCTCTTTCTCTCTAACCCTCTGTGTGAGATTGTGTCTCTCTCTCTCTTTCTTTCTCTCTCTAACCCTCTGTGTATGATTGTGTCTCTCTATATTTATTTCTCTCTCTAACCCTCTGTGTGTGATTGTGTCTCCCTTTCTCTCTCTCTCTAACCCTTTGTGTGTGATTGTGTCTCTCTCTCTCTCTAACCCTCTGTGTGTGATTGTGTGTCTCTCTCTCTAACCCTCTGTGTGTGATTTTGTCTCTCTCTCTCTCTTTCTCTCTAACCCTCTGTGTCTCTCTCCTCCCGTCTCTCTCTCCCTTTCCCCCCTGAGTGCTTTTCTGTGTTTCTGTCTACCTTTTATTTATTTAATTAATGAATTGGTAGTGCCATCTGATGGTGTGGCTTTATTTAAAGGGGTGGGGTCAAGCGCCCCACCATCTTTTAATTTCACCAGCCGCCACTGGATCAAGACATTTTTATATTTACTGAATAATGAAAGAATCTATAAGCATAATTTGCAGCATTAAAGTAAAAAGTATGTTTTAAACATATTTTAATGGGCATGGATTTCTAGATCTCATAATCAGAGCAAGCATTGTGTTATCTGGCAAGAGTTTCTGTTACAATCCTTTTAGACTAAAATCAGATGTTTACTAAGTTGACCAGTTTTCCAAGACATCATTTAAAGGGACATGAAACCCATATGCAAATTTAAATAACTTTCCAATTTACATCTAATATCTAATTTTCTTCATTCTTTTTATATCCTTTGTTGAAAATCATATCTAAATATGCTCAGTAGCTGCTGATTGGTGGCTGCACATAGATACCTCATGTGATTGGCTCACCCATGTGCATTGCTATTTCTTCAACAAAGGATATCTAAAGAATGAAGGCGTATCCTAGCCACTGCCTCACCAGCCTCTGACGTCACTGCATGTCACTGGGCCTGGAATCCTGAGAAGGCACTACGATGGAGGGGTGAGTGTTTGGTTACGGCTTACACTGCTTTGATAAAAACAACAACCAAGCAAGAGCTTATTGGGGGAATAGGGTCCCTAAAAGCAAAGTACTTTAAGCTGACCAGAAATCTTTGCAAGGGATAAAAAAAAAAAATCTTTCTTACAACTGGATAGACTCCCTTTGACTGTACCTTTAACTTCACATTGGAAACCCTCATTCAATAGAGTTTGAGGGAAACAAATAAGGGAAGGAGAAGTAATAAGAGGGGCAAGGAAAAGGGAAAAGGAAGATACAAAGGGAAGAAAAAGAGGAAATAAGGAAATTTTTTTTTCCTTTTTTAAAACATTTCTGAAAGGATAATCTGAACTCACAAGATTTCATGAACTGAATTTAAGTGTTGATATTCTTTGTAATTTAATCTTCCAAGTGCATAGCGGCAAATTATTATACACCCCTTTTTCCTCAGTAGCCATGTTCTAACTAATGATTGTTCCTCTTCTATTGTTGGTTGTTTCTTTTCTTTTATTCCCTCTTAGAAGATACTCTGTTTAAACTCATTTGGGTCAGAAGAAAGACCCCACTAGTTAAAAAGACCAAGTGATTGTCTGTGTTGTGGCTCACTGCTAATTTTGTTTTCACCAGAAACAACTGTGTGTATGTTACATAAGAGATCTGCATGCAGATCAAAGGGTATATCTCTCAGAATATCTGGTTTAACGTCTATCTTCTTTTTTTTTTACCATATACCCTCCTATAAAGCTTTGCGCAGAGGGGCCATAATTAACTCTGTTTTCTTTAACTAAGCAAGAACTATTGTAAATAAGCTTATACTCTTGACAAAGTACAGGCTCCCCCAGGGGGTAAAACCCTTAACTGTACAAAGTCCCCTTTAGAAGGGGGAAAATTCAGCAGGTAGAAATATTTTATGCGTCCCTAAGATAGGAGGAATTCACAGAGTTAGCTTACACTCCTACTCAGGAATAGATTTGGGATCTCATACATATCACATATTTCAGCAGGTTAAAGTTTCCCTATTACGGCTAGATTAAGTGAAAGGCTAACCACTAGTCAAGCTGCAAGCAGTCTAATATTTTTTGCACATACAGTGGTTCATACACAGGTATTTAATATCAAACTGCCTAAACACTTACAAAAATTCTGGATGACTTATATAAATCTAAACTGAATTGGGCAGGAAAGGTTACGAGCTTTAAGTTAAATAAGAGTAAGAGTCTTAAAGAGGAGGAAGGGGAAGAGTCAGCAAAGACAAATCTATCCTAGCGGGTACTTGGGGTAGAGAACATAAGGTCAAACCTAGAGAGCTAATCTTATAAATAAGATTAGATTCAGAGAGTGTGTAACAAAGGGTGGTAAACCCACAATTTTGAGCTTTGTTTAAGAAAAATCTCCTGAAGAGTGAATATAGGAGAGAGGGAGAGGAAGGGAAGGAGAAGGAAAAAAGGAAAGAAAACTAATACTTTTTCTATTTGGATAACGTGGTTATAAGCTAGGTGAATCGCATCAGAAAACCTCTTAAATTCACGGGTTTAAATTAAAGAGAATACTTTCTACATTAAAGGATCTCATATCTCTTACAGCAGAAATTAGACAATTCTCTGCAAGATTACAGGAAGTAGAACAGCGAGTTTCTGATTTAGAAGATACCACAAATACATATATTCCCATGATAGAAAGTAATCAAAATGAGATAATGAAATTACAAGTTAAGATCGACGATCTAGAGAATAGATCCAGGAGGAATAATCTCAGAATAATTGGTTTTCCTGACCCTTTTAAACAAGAAGACCTTATGAATATTATAACTAAAATACTACCTACGTTGCTAAAAATTCCCCCAACTTGCCCACCTATTTTGATTGAAAGAGTCCACCGCTTGGGGAGAGCTACAGAAAACCCAATCAATACAAATAGACCTAGGCCAATCATAACAAGGTTTTTAAACTTTCAAGATAAAATGCTATACATACAGCATTATCGCAAAAATCAACCAATCATGTTTGAAGGTAATAAAATCCTCCTTTTCCAGGACTTCTCAATTGAGACCTCCAGGAAGAGGAGAGAGCTCTCCCCAATTTGTGGAAAATTGATCAAAGAAGGTTGGCAAGCTACTGTTGTATACCCTGCTAGACTCAAGCTAATTTATAAGGAGCAACCTTATTTTTTTGACTCTGCTGAAGAAGCAGTGAAAAAACTAGCAGAACATGGGATTAAATATTAATATCATGGTTGGTGACTTAACTCGATTGTAATTAAAAATGTTTTATTATTTTTGTTTTGTATCTATTTATAAAATGTTCCTTTTTTTTTTTCTTCTCTCTCCTCTCCTCCATCCATGTCCCTCTTTGTCCTTTCATTGTTGTCTCCCCTTCCCTCCTGAAGTCGGGATCCTCTGATATAATTTGGCTAGGAATAGTATGATCAGAATTACATTGTGGAATATAGGGGGTATAACCTCGCCGATTAAGCGGAAGACGATTCTTTCCTATCTTCAGAAACTAAATACTACAGTTGCACTTCTTCAGGAAACACATTTGAATACAGAGGAATCAATAAAGTTAAAATGTTCTTGGGTAGCGTTTTAAAGGGGTGTATAGGTGTCACAACAATTCCTGTAAGGCATGTGAACATGTCAGAACAGGTGAAGGCTTCAAGAGTGAAGTGACTAACAAAACTTACAGACATAACAGGTGCATGAACTGTAGAAGTAAATATACTATCTACTTAGCAGGGTGTGAGGATTGTCACCTACAGTACGTAGGAATGACAACACGCGAGACACGTGAACGTATTAGGGAACACCTTTCAGACATAAAAAGTGGGGATCTGACCACCCCCATGGTGCAGCATTTTAAATTGGTACACAATAGACAGGTGGATAGTTTTAAATGGACTATCATTGAAATAGTCAACACCAGAAAGAGAGGGGGTGATAGAGACCAGGCACTAGCAAAAAGAGAGGTGTTCTGGATTTTTCACCTCCAGACTAGATACCCGAAGGGTCTTAATTCGTCCTACGATCTTTTTTTTTTTTTTTTTTTTTTTTTTTTTTTTTTTTTTTTGATTTTTCAAAAGCTTTATTGTTACCAATTCTCAAAGTTACAAAAATAAAAGTACATTCTTCATTATTCATGTTTACAAATGATCCTTATAAAGTACCATCTATAGTTACAGACTTGATAATACAAAATTAGACTCTTATAACTACGGTCAACATATTTTCCCTAACAACGGACACCAGTAATCTTATCATCTAGTATCTTAAACATAACCTTCTTCCTATATTTAACATATGCAGAAAGGAAGATAAAGCAAACAAATCCATATATATCAGTTATAGGTTATCATGATAATAGGGGGGGGGGGGGGCGGGGGAGAAGAAAAAAAAAAAAAAAAAAAAAAAAAAACCCTCTCCATTTCCTTCCTCTCTCCCTCTCTGACTCTTCTACCATCCACCCCAGCTTTGCGGGAAAAATCCTGCTATAATGTTAATCATCATATATTCTGTATTCCTAAAAGGGGCTGTCAGTTGGATTTGTATATTCAAAGGTAACGAAAGGATTAACTTTTTCCATTTCTTGAAAAAGAATTCTTCTAGCGGACTAGATGACTCTCGTGAGTCATATTGTTCTAACATACACTGTTTAACTATTCCATTTTTACATGCCACCAGTTTGGGGGCCTTCGCCCCTTTCCAGTCCTTCAAAATTAAATTTCTAGTTATAAAAATTATGGTGTTAATTAAGTCATTCTCTTTAACTCTATCTGAATATTTTACTAGGAAAAAAACATGAAAAATTTGAATCTCAAATTCTATATCGAGCTTCTTCTTAATCCAATAATTAATTTGTCTCCATAGTTGATTTACTTTAGGGCAACTCCAAAAATAATGAATGATATCTGCTTCCTCTGCACTACACTTCGGGCAAGTTACAGTGGTCCCATACCATCTGGATAGGTTTCTATTGGTTATATAGACTTTCCTAATCATCTTCAAGTGTGATTCTCGCCAATTAGTTGGAACCCAATATTTGTAATTTAACTTCAAAGATTGCTCAATATCTTTTGTCGTTAGATTAGGAAACTCTCTATGCCATTTATCCTTTATCACCCGTAAATGCTCTTTATTGTTAAATGCGTTAATTACATTATAAGTTATTGCAATTGATGTCTTGCCATTTTCATATAACTTAAGGACATTATCTAAAACCCCCAAAGACCAATTGGGGTTATATTTAATTTTTAAGCTATTAATGAAATGGCGTATTTGTAAAAAAGCAAAGAAATCTCTCTTCGGGAGATCGTAAGTTCTAGCTAAATTTATGAATGAGTTGACTACCAGATCTTCCAACAATAATTGTCTAACAAACATTAAACCTTTCCTTTTCCATCGATGGAATACTATTTGTGACAGACCCGGTTGGAATTCTGGATTGCCACAGATGCTGAGAAAGTTTGTACAGTATGGATTAACCTGTACTCTGAGACAAACCTGTTGCCACGCCTTTATAGTATTAGTGAAAATTGTCATTTTTGCAATTTTCTTGGGTATTCTATTTATTGGACAGTGTAAAAGTGTTCCCAGCCTAAATGGTTCAACCAAATAGTTTTCTATACTGCCGATTGTCCCATATTCTTGGGACGTTATCCAGTCCATTGCATATTTGAATGTGGTAACTAAATTGTATATCTCTAAATTCGGGAAATCCAGCCCTGCCACCAGTTTATTAAGTTGTAATTTATCTAATCCGATCCTTGCCCTTTTCCCAGCCCATATAAATTGCGTACAGTATTTATTAAAATCTCTAATATCCTTTTTATACAGTAATAAAGGGATATTCTGGCATAGATAAAGAATTTTAGGGAATATAACAGATTTGATTAACATTATTCTAGCTGTTATAGAAATAGGAAGATTGGACCATGTTAGTAATTTTCTTTGACATTCCCTAAATACCCTAGGGTAGTTTAATTCATAGCACTCTGTCATACAGTTAGAGAGCATAATACCTAAGTACTTAATCTGCTTTTTTTCTTTAAAAGGTAGCTGCCCTTTCAACTTCAGGGGCTTCTTTAACCATAACAGTTCTGATTTCCCATAATTAATCATATAGCCTGATATCTCGCTAAATATCTGCGTTTCTTCCAATAATAATGGTAAAGTTTTTTCAATATTACTTAGGTAAACTAATAGGTCGTCTGCATAGAGCGAGAGCACCATTTTTTGATCACCCATGATAATTCCTGGCAAGCACTCTCTTAAACGAATTGCAAAAGGTTCAATCGATAAATTGAATAGCAGGGGGGATAAGGGGCAACCCTGACGCGTCCCTCTTTGTAACCTGAACTTTTCAGATGTTAAACCATTAACTAATACCGCTGACATCGGATTATTGTATAAAATTTTTATTACATTTATAATATTGTCTTTGAATCCGAATTTATCTAGAGTTGTAAATAAATGGTCCCAGCTAATGTAGTCAAATGCTTTCTCAGCATCGACAGCTAAGATTGCCGCGTCCAACATCTCACCTCCTGTATCCTTCCTAATTTTATTTTGTATATATTCTATTATCAACATTGTTTTCCGGATATTTTTAACTGGGTTTCTCCCAGGCATAAAACCCGTTTGATTGTCATGAATGATATCTGATATGTAGGGTTTTAATCGGTTAGCAATTATGGAAGTCAATAACTTATAATCTATGTTCAATAATGAAATTGGACGGTAAGATGCTGGATTTTCTGGATCTTTATCTTTTTTAAGGATAAGTGAGATGTTGGACGCGGCAAAACTGGAAGAGCATTGGTTCTGATATAGAAAATAGCTATTATATACATTATATAGGGCCGGGGTTATTTCTTCTACTAATATTTGATAAAATTCCGCCGGTAGTCTGTCAGGCCCTGGTGCTTTATTACCTTTAAGCTTTCTTATCCCTTGTTCTATTTCGATTAATGAGATTGGAGCATTAATACTTTCCATTATGTCCTGTGATAATTTGGGTAGTTTTACCTTCTCCCAAAATTTATTTTTAACCTCTGCGTTGGTTATCCTTGCTGTATATATATTCTTAAAGAATTCTACAAAAATCTTCTGTATCTCTTTATTTGAGGTGGTTCGGTGTAACCCTTGTTTGATTGCCCCTATGTTATTTTTAGCTCTACTTTTAGTTATAGCGGCTAAATATTTAGCTGACCTTCCCCTAAAACCACCATATAGTGCTTTTATACGCATTTCTTCCTGAATCATATTTTGTTTTATGAGTAGGTCTCTTTGGGTCTTTAAATTTATATATTTCTCCCAGAGCACTCTCTTTGGGTGGGCTATATATGCATTAAAACTGTTCCTAACTGCATTGGAGAGCTGTTCCTCCTGTTGTTTCTTTTTTTTCTTACTTTTGCAAAGATATGCCTTTACCTCCCCTCTTAGTACTGCTTTGCCACATTCCCAAAATATTTCGGGCTTATTTTCATATGCCCTATTGTGTAATGCATACTCTTGCCATCTACTCTTCAGCCAATTCTGAAAAATAGCAGTTTTTGCTAAGTATTTGGGAAAAAATACGTCATTGCTAGCTTGTTTTTGAAAAGTTTTTAATTCTAAGTCTAATAGGATTACGGCGTGGTCTGTTAGCTTTATGTCACCTATTTCTGCCCTTACTTTCTTACCCGTCATTATATCAGTTATTAGGAACATATCGATCCTTGACGACGTCTGGTGTGCTTGGGAAATACATGTAAAAGTTCTATTATCTGGATTTTGAAGCCTCCAGATGTCTTTTGTCCCAGTTTTATTGCAAAATGTATGTAAGATTCGTGTTTCTCTGTCTCTTCTATCCCTACATTTACTGCTTAGCCTGTCTAAATTAGGCGAGAAGACCAAATTAAAATCTCCCCCTATGATCAGCTCTTGATCTCTATAAACCATTAATTTCCCTGCTAATGTATCCCAAAATTGCCGATCTATCTTATTCGGGCCATATACATTGCACAGGATGAACAATTTTTTATCAATTTCAATATGGATAATCAAGAATCTGCCTAGCGGATCTATTATTTTTTTAATTATTTTATATGGTAGAAGTTTATTTATTAACATTACCACCCCATTTTTTCTTTTATCATAGTCAGACGATATTACCTCACCTACCCATTTTATTTTTAATTTAATGGCTTCTTTCTCAGGCAGGTGTGTCTCTTGTAACATCACTATATGCGGTTTATATGTTCCTAATAGTTTAATAATTGATTTTCGTTTTATTGGGGATGATATTCCGCCCACATTCCATGAGGCTATTTTTAAATTCTCATTCATTAAATCTAAGTTAGTACCCATTATTATGCAGTAACTTTACCTGAAAACTAACGGGAAAAAGCATTGAGGGATAGAGAGAGGAAAAAAAAAAAAAAAAAAAAAAAAAAAAACCCTCTCCCTTCCCCCCCCCCAACCTCCAAGCAAATCAATAACATTACATTTCATATAACCATTAGGATAGAACCCCCTATATATAATAAAACAAGATCTCAGCAACCGCTGTACAAATAACATTTGTCTAGGGCGATATCCACTTGTGTATTTCATTGCCCTCTTTGTATAATAACTCAATTTGAAAGTATACTCTAACCTTCCAGGTCCCCTTATATTTGATCTATGTCTCCTTACTCTATTTCTCCTTAAACCTATTTTTGTCTTAAGGTTGATTCGCACCTTATTAAAGAAGATTCCTGTCATATACTTAACTATCCTCTTCTTTTAAAGTAGGGGGTGCAGCATAAATTCTGCACTGTGACATCTGCCTATATAGTTAATTAATCCCTTTTTCTCTGCAAAATACTCTCGCTTCCTGAGGGGTTTCAAGGGTCTTGGCCTCTCCTTCTGTTAAAATAATTAACTTAGCTGGATACACTAGTCTAACATTGTAATTAGCTTTGATCAGCTGTGAACAGAAAGGTGACATTAATCTTCTTTTGGCCGAGGTCTCTGCGGAGAAATCTTGGAATAACATTATTTTATTTTGTTCTATCATAACTGGAAATGTTTTCCTATAATTCCTCATCATATTAACTTTATCTGTGAATTTTAAAAACTTAACAATTATAGGCCTCGGTTGTGACACACCCTCTGGGTTCCTATGGCTTATCCCCATTCTATGTATTCTTTCAATTTGTAGCGGTTGGGACTCTGAGTACATGTTCAAAGCTTTAGGTAATGTATTAGTAATGAAATAAACTAAGTCTTTAAAATCAGCATTCTCAGGGACCCCAATGATTCTAATATTATTGCGTCGCGCCCTGTCCTCTAAGTCTTCTACCTTTTTCTGCATCATGTCTGAATGAACCTGCAGTCTTGAGTTAGTCTGCTCCATCTGGATCATTCTGTCCTCTAAGTCAGAAATCCTATTTTCTACCTCTTCTATTCTCGTGGTGAACTGCCTAACTTCGGTAGATAAGGAGTTGATATCATGCTTAATCTCCAGTTTTAGGGCATCTAACTGCAACGTAAACATTCTAGAAATTTGTGCTACTATCTCGGCTGTATTATTTGTAGGTAGCTGAGTCTCAGTGTCAATTTGCAGTGTGTCTGCGCCTATTTCTGGATTCTTAGGGTTATTTTTCTTATCTCTATGTCTCGGTGGCATAGCTGGAGAGCTCCCTTTAGAAGCCGCTATATATTTATCCATCAGAGTATTTTATCAATTTTTGAGGGAGCAAGTGCAAACAAGTGTTGTGAGAATCGAAAATTGTTAAAAAAAAAAAAAAAAAAAAAAAGTGAAGTGCAAAGTGAAAATGTGGCTCTGTTTTAACAGAGCGTATGTTTATAAAAATATCTAAAACTTAATTATCTCCTGTGTGTGTACCTTTAGTGAACTAAGTGAATTTAGGTGAAGTTCAAGTGATTATGGCCTATCTCCGAGACTTAGAGCAAAATAAAGAGTGCTGTATTTTTAATTTAACCCCTTTGTTATGTATACTCTAGATGTAGTTTAGGCTGCTGGGTTTACCACAGGTTCTTTGCAATGATTCTAGCTTGGAGCACTTAAGCTACCAAACCTGTCAGGCAGTCTGTGTATATATATATATATCTGTACACTCTGAAGTATTGCTAATGCAGATATTATACATAGAGATCTCTCTGTATTATAAACTTTAACAAATTAAGTGCTTCCCCAATAGGGCTCTTTGAATTATTAATCTAAGTAATCTTTAACCAATTAAAAAGTAGCAAACATCATTCAGGCTTTGGTTTAACTATAACATGACCCGGCAACAATTCCAGAGAGAAATGATCAGACAGATACATAAATATCTAACTCTTATATATATTGTTATCTGCTATCAGCTGTATAAATGTCCTTATATATTTAAACTATTTTCAAACCTCAGTGCTATTATATTCAAAAGAAACCTGAATCTCTCCTTCCAAGTCGATTTTCACAACCTTATAGACAATATGAGCTCTGTATATCAATCACAGCAGTAGTAGAAACCTGGTGGCAACCAGGGGGGAATAGAAAAAAATTAGGCAAAAAAAAAAAAACAACAAAAAAAACAAAAGGAAACAACGAAGAAAAAAGGCAACAGAAAGTCCAAAACAGGACAGAAAAATTATATATTGCCGACGCGGAACCACCTTCTTCACCGACGGACTACGACGAATGACGGCTCCTTTAAGGGACGTCATCCAAGATGGCGTCCCCTCAATTCCGATTGGCTGATAGGATTCTATCAGCCAATCGGAATTAAGGTAGGAAAATCTGATTGGCTGATGGAATCAGCCAATCAGATTCAAGTTCAATCCGATTGGCTGATCCAATCAGCCAATCAGATTGAGCTTGCATTCTATTGGCTGATCGGAACAGCCAATAGAATGCGAGCTCAATCTGATTGGCTGATTCCATCAGCCAATCAGATTTTCCTACCTTAATTCCGATTGGCTGATAGAATCCTATCAGCCAATCGGAATTGAGGGGACGCCATCTTGGATGACGTCCCTTAAAGGAGCCGTCATTCGTCGTAGTCCGTCGGTGAAGAAGGTGGTTCCGCGTCGGCGGAAGGAAGATTCAAGACCCGGCTTGGAAGATGACTTCGCCCGGATAGAAGACCTCTTCAGCGCCTCTTTGAAGATGACATCGGCCGGATCGAAGACTTCTTCAGCGCCGCCTGGATGATGACTTCATCGGATGGAAGATTTCTTCAGCGCCGCTTGGAGGATTAACTTCTTCCGCTCCGGATGTCCTCTTCAGTTCCATCGGTGGCTCGGCTGAGTGAAGACGACTCAAGGTAGGATGATCTTCAGGGGATTAGTGTTAGGTTTTTGTAAGGGGGGTTTGGGTTAGATTAGGGGTATGTGGGTGGTGGGTTTTAATGTTGGGGGGGGTTGTATTTTTATTTTACAGGCAAAAGAGCTGAACTTTTTGGGGCATGCCCCCACAAATGGCCCTTTTAAGGGCTGGTAAGGTAAAAGAGCTTTGAAATTTATGTAATTTAGAATAGGGTAGGGATTTTTTTTATTTTGGGGGGGTTTGTTATTTTATTAGGGGGCTTAGATTAGGTGTAAGTAGCTTAAAATTGTTGTAATATTTTTAACATGTTTGTAACTTAATTTTTTATTTTTTGTAACTTAGCTTTTTTTATTTTTTGTACTTTAGTTAGTTTATGTAATTGTATTTCATTGTAGTTCTTTGTAGGTAGTTTATTTAGTTAATTTAATGATAGTGTAGTATTAGGTTTAATTGTAACTTAAGTTAGGATTTAGTTTACAGGTAATTTTATATTTCTTTTAGCTAGGTAGTTATTAAATAGTTAATAACTATTTAATAACTATTCTAACTAGCTAAAATAAATACAAAGTTACCTGTAAAATAAATATAAATCCTAAGATAGCTAGAATATAATTATTAATTATATTGTAGCTATCTTAGGGTTTATTTTACAGGTAAGTATTTAGTTTAAATAGGAATAATTTATTAAAGTATAGTGTAGTGTTAGGTGTAATTGTAACTTAGGTTAGGATTTATTTCACAGGTACATTTCTCTTTATTTTATCTAGGTAAGCTATTAAATAGTTAATAACTATTTAATAGTTATTGTACATGGTTAAAATAAATTGAAAGGTACCTGTAAAATAAAAATAAATCCTAAGATAGCTAGAATATAATTATTATTTATATTGTAGCTATATTAGGGTTTATTTTATAGGTAAGTATTTAGTTTTAAATAGGATTCATTTAGTTAATAAGAGTTAATTTATTTAGATTTATTTAATTAATATTTAAGTTAGGGGGGCGTTATGGTTAGGGTTAGACTTAGGTTTAGGGGTTAATCATTTTATTACAGTGGCGGCGGCGTAGTGGGGGGCAGGATAGGGGTTAATAAATTTATTATAGGTTGCGGCGGGTTCATGGAGCGGCGGTTTAGGGGTTAAACTATTTATTTAGTTGCGGAGAGGTGCGGGATCAGCAGGATAGGGGTTAATAATTTTATAATAGAGGGCAACGGTATAGGGGGGGCAGGATAGGGGTTACTAGGTATAATGTAGGTGGCAGCGGTGTCCGGGAGCGGCGGTTTAGGGGTTAATACATTTATCAGAGTTGTGGCAGGGTCTAGGAGCAGCGGTTTAGGGGTTAGTAACTTTATTGAGTTGCGGGGGGCTCCGGGGGCGCCGGTATAGGGGGTAGAACAGTGCAGTTTAGTGTGAGTGCTTAGTGACAGGCTAGCAATAAAGCTGGGAAAAAGCCGAAGGGCAGCGAGATCGGATGAGTGATAACTGTCACAGTCCGCTGCTCATCGCCCCGCGGCTTTTTGACAGCTTTATTTGATAACTTAGGCGTATTTTTTCAGGTCCGCGGCGGCGAAGGTAGGCGAGCTTAGGCGGACGTATTGGGCCGGCGAAGCCAGAAAAGTAGACGGCTTGATAACTAGCCCCCACAATCTTCTTAGCACTATTCCTTCTCTAGATGCAATTTTTCTTTAACTGTTTATTCTCATTTATGTTTAACTACAACCCCCTGGAATTGGACTGTTTAACAGGTCCAAAAGAGACCTATCATATTGATATGAGGGGAAGAAAAATGAGGACTATAACCTTTTTTGTACACATCGGATCAGATATGATGCTAATTATCTGTGCTTACTGACCCCAATTCAAAAAAAAAAAAAAAAGAGATTTCCCTACAAGCTCAACCTTTTGTAATGGGTTGTGGATTCAATTAATAAAACCAGCTATTTCATGTACAAAAATAAACCAAAAATAAGCAATTTCTCATACATTAAAAACTCTGCAGCTAATATAACAAGTCATTGGAAACCATTTAACAGTAGACTGTCCCTTTAATATACTTGAAAGTTTTTTATCAAATCACCTCTTTCCCTTATTTCCTATAAACATTACGGGCGCGATCCGATATACGGCGCAGGTTTCGGCGCAAGCGTGGAAACCTGCGCCGCCCATAGTTTCAGCTCGCAACTCGAGCTATCACATATATGGCGCAGCCAGATGGCGCAGCCAGATGCTAAAGTGCCGTAAGTCTGACAAACTAGCGATGTCCAGAAATCTGTACAAATCTGTACAAATTTCTGGAGTCGCCAGTGATTTACGGCACTTCAGAAACTGCCGCCGCATAAAAAAAACTGACTAAGTTATAAAATCACCTGTAACTGTCTAACACGCCTCCCAAACATAGCCCGACACGTATACCCTTCTATCCGCAATCTCCCCTCTCATTCCTAACAATAAATATATTAACCTCTAAACCGCCGCTCCCTCACCCCGCCGCCAGCTACATAAACTATATTACCCCCTAATATGATCCCCCTACACCGTCGCCACCTATTTTAACTATATTACCCCCTAATATGATCCCCCTACACCGCCGCAACCTATATTATATGTATTAACCCCTAATCTAATCCCCCTACACCGCCGCCACCTATATTAAATGTATTACCCCCTAATCTAATCCCCCTACACCGCCGCCACCTATATTAAATGTATTAACCCCTAATCTAATCCCCTACACCGCCGCCACTTATAATAAATGTATTACCCCCTAAAATGTCCCTACCCTAAATTAAATTACAAATAGCCCTGAAAAGGGCTTTTTGCGTGGCATTGCCCCAAAGTAACCAGCTCTATTACCAGCCCTTAAAAGGGCCTTTTCCGGGGCATTGTCCCAAAGTAACCAGCTCTATTACCAGCCCTTAAAAGGGCCTTTTGCGGGGCATTGTCATAAAGTAATCAGCTCTTTTACCTGTAATCTAATCCCCCTACACCACCGCCACCTATATTAAATATATTAACCCCTAATCTAATCCCCCTACACCGCCGCCACCTATAATAAATGTATTACCCCCTAATCTAATCCCCCTACACCGCCGCCACCTATAATAAATGTATTACCCCCTAAAATACTAAAATGTCCCTACCCTAAACTAAATTACAAATAGCCCTGAAAAAGGCCTTTTGCGGTACATTGCCAAAGTAACCAGTTCTATTACCAGCCCTTAAAAGGGCCTTTTGCGGGGCATTGCCCCAAAGTAACCAGCTCTATTACCAGCCCTTAAAAGGGCCTTTTGCGGGGCATTGTCCCAAAGTAATCAGCTCTTTTACATGTAATCTAATCCCCCTACACCGCCGCCACCTATATTAAATGTATTAACCCCTAATCTAATCCCCCTGCACCACCGCCACCTATATTAAATATATTAACCCCTAATCTAATCCCCCTACACCATCGCCACCTATATTAACTATATTAACCCTAATTATATTAGGGTTAATATAGTTAATATAGTTATTATATTATATATATTATTAATATAGTTAATAATTAATATTAACTATATTAACCCTATCTAACCCTAACACCCCTAACTTAATTATTATTGCAATAAATCTAAATAATATTAATCTTATTAACTAAAATATTCCTATTTAAAACTAAATACTTACCTATAAAATAAACCTTAAGATAGCTACAATATAATTAATAATTACATTGTAGCTATTTTAGGGTTTATATTTATTTTACAGGTAACTTGGTATTTATTTTAACTAGGTACAATAGCTATTAAATAGTTAATAACTATTTAATAGCTACCTAGTTAAAATAATTACCAATTTACCTGTAAAATAAATCCTAACCTAAGTTACAAATACACCTACACTATCAATAAATGAATTAAATAAACTACAATTATCTAAACTAAAATATAATTAAATACACTAAACTAAATTACAAAAAAAACAAACACTAAATTACAAAAAATAAAAAAAGATTACAAGAATTTTAAGCTAATTACACCTAATCTAAGCCCCCTAATAAAATAACAAAGAACCCACAATAAAAAAATGTCCCTACCCTAAACTAAATTACAAAAAGTAATCAGCTCTATTACCAGCCCTTAAAAGGGCCTTTTGTGGGGCATTGCCCCAAAGTAATCAGCTCTTTTACCTGTAAAAAAACAGAACAACCCCCCCATTACAACCCACCACCCACACACCCCTACTCTAAAACCCACCCTATCCCCCTTAAAAAAAAACCTAAGTCTAACCCCCAAGTGCTCCTTACCTGTCCTGAAGACCGGCGGAGAAGGTCCTGTACCAGGCGGAGAAGTCTTCTTCCAGGCGACGACCTCTTCTTCTTCCAGTAACCAGCTGGCGCGGATCGGAGGAGTTGAAGACCGATGACCGCGGAGCTGAAGACCGTCCTCCCTGGAACTGAAGACCGGCGATGCAGGAACTGAAGATCGGCGACGCTGGAACTGAAGACCGGAGCCATGGAGCGTGGAGGATCCTCTTCATACAATCGCCGCCGTACACTGAATTGGTATTCAAGGTACGCAATTAAAAATGGCGTCCCTTGAATTCCTATTGGCTGATTTGAGCCTTCAAATTCAAATCAGCCAATCGGATGAAAGCTACTTTAATTCTATTGGCTGATTTGATTAGCCAATAGAATAAGAGCTACTGTAATTATATTGGCTATTCTAATCAGGTAAGTATTTAGTTTTAAATAGGAATATTTTAGTTATTAAAGGGACATAATACTCATATGCTAAATCACTTGAAACTGATGCAGTATAACTGTAAAAAGCTGACAGGAAAATATCACCTGAGCATCTCTATGTAAAAAAGGAAGATATTTTACCTCACAATTTCCTCAGCTCACCAGAGTAAGTTCTGTGTAAAAAGTTATACTCAGCTGCTCCCAGCTGCAGGTAAAAAAAATAAAAAAATGAAGAAATGAACAGCAGCCAATCAGCATCAGCAGTGCTGAGGTCATGAACTCTTACTGTGATCTCATGAGATTTGACTTAACTCTCATGAGATTTCATAGTAAGCTTCCTTTACCTGATTGGTGAAATAATATGAGAGTGCACGAAGCTCATCCTTTCAGTTGTCCCAGGACAGACAAACTAATATGCTGCTTAGAAATCCTTTACAATGGGAGGTGGCTACTGAGGAACTTTTGAGGTAAAATATCTTTCTTTTTTACATAGAGATGTTCAGGTGATATTTTCTAATCAGCTTTTTACAGCTATGCTGCATCACTTTCAAGTGTTTAAACATTTGGGTATTATGGCCCTTTAAGATTAATATTATTTAGATTTATTGCAATAATAATTAGGGGTGTTAGGGTTAGATAGGGTTAATATAGTTAATATATATAATATTATAACTATATTAATTATTAACTATATTAATAATATATATAATATAATAACTATGTTAACTATATTAACCCTAATATAATTAGGGTTAATATAGTTAATATAGGTGGCGGCGGTGTAGGGGGATTAGATTAGGGGTTAATATATTTAATATAGGTGGCGGTGGTGTAGGGGGATTAGATTAGGGGGTAATACATTTATTATAGGTGGCGGTGGTGTAGGGGGATTAGATTACATGTAAAAGAGCTGATTACTTTGTGACAATGCCCCGCAAAAGGCCCTTTTAAGGGCTGGTAATAGAGCTGGTTACTTTGGGGCAATGCCCCGCAAAAGGCCCTTTTAAGGGCTGGTAATAGAGCTGGTTACTTTGGGGCAATGCCCCGCAAAAGGCCCTTTTAAGGGCTGGTAATAGAGCTGGTTACTTTGGGGCAATGCCACGCAAAAAGCCATTTTCAGGGCTATTTGTAATTTAGTTTAGGGTAGGGACATTTTAGGGGGTAATACATTTATTATACGTGGCGGCGGTGTAGGGGGATTAGATTAGGGGTTAATCATTTTAATATAGGTGGCGCCGGTGTAGGGGGATTAGATTAGGGGGTAATATAGTTAAATTAGGTGGCGATGGGGTAGGGGGCTCACATTAGGGGGTAATAATTTTAATATAGATGGTGGCGGTGTAGGGGGATTACATTAGGGGTTAATAATTTTAATGTAGGTGGCGGCGGTGTAGGGGGATCACATTAGGGGGTTAGACATTTAATGTAGCTGGCGGCAGGGTCCGGGAGCGGCGGTTTAGGGGTTAAACACTTTATTAGGGATTGCGGCTGGGGATCGCGGTTGACAGGTAGATAGACATTGTGCATGCGTCAGGTGTTAGGTTTTATTTTGCAGGTAGTTTAGGGAGTTACGGGGCTCCAATACTCAGTCTAAGGCTTACTACACCTGCATTTTGTGGCGAGGTGAAAATGGAGTAAGATTTCTCCATTTTCGCCACGTAAGTCCTTACGCTGTATATTGGATACCAAACTGCGCTGGTTTGGTATACCTGTCTACGGGCCAAAAAACTACGGCCGAAGGCAGAAATATACGAGCGTAACTTCTATGTTACGCCGTATATATATGATACCAAACCAGCGCAATATTTGGCGTCGCAGGCTTTTGCAGGCGACGCTGCATATTGGATCGGGCCTTACATGTTTAGGTAATCAAGTCTTTCTTTGCAAGTTTTATTTTTTACACAATGTATAATTTTTGTAGCCCTCTTTTGAAGAGATTTCCATTTATTTATATTCTTCTCAAGATGAGTAATAACTTGTGATCTATAAAGTGGCATATGAATATTATACAGTAACTTTAAAGGGACATAAAACCCATTTTTTTTCTTTCATGATTCACATTGAGAATACAATTTAAACAACATACCAATTTACTTCTATTATCTAATTTGCTTCATTCTTTAGGTACCCTTTGCTGAAGAAATAGCAATGCACATGGATGAGCCAATCACATGAGGCATCTATATGCAGCCACCAATCATCAGCTACTGAGCCTATCTAGATATGCTTTTCAACAAAGGATATCAAGAGAATGAAGCAAATTAGATAAAAGAAGTAAATAGGAAAGCTGTTTAAAATTGCATTCTCTATCTAAACCATGAAAAAAAAAAATTGGGTTTTTGAGTTGGTTTTTTTTGTACCTACAGTGGATATAAAGGGGGGTAGTTATCAAGCCGTCTACTTTTCTGGCTTCGCCGGCCCAATACGCCCGCCTAAGCTCGCCTCACATCGCCGCCGCGGACCTGAAAAAATACGCCTAAGTTATCAAATAAAGCTGTCAAAAGCCGCGGGGCGATGAGCAGCGGACTGTGAGAGTTATCACTCATCCGATCTCGCTGCCCTTCGGCTTTTTCCCAGCTTTATTGCTAGCCTGTCACTAAGCACTCACACTAAACTACACTGTTCTACCCCCTATACCGGCGCCCCCGGAGCCTCCCGCAACTCAATAAAGTTACTAACCCCTAAACCGCCGCTCCTAGACCCTGCCGCAACTCTTATAAATGTATTAACCCCTAAACCGCCGCTCCTAGACCCAGCCGCAACTCTTATAAATGTATTAACCCCTAAACCGCCGCTCCTAGACCCTGCCGCAACTCTTATAAATGTATTAACCCCTAAACCGCCGCTCCCGGACACCGCTGCCACCTACAGTATACCTAGTAACCCCTATCCTGCCCCCCCTACACCGTCGCCCTCTATTATAAAATTATTAACCCCTATCCTGCTGATCCCGCACCTCTCCGCAACTAAATAAATAGTTTAACCCCTAAACCGCCGCTCCCTGAACCCGCCGCAACCTATATTAAACCTATTAACCCCTATCCTGCCCCCCCTACACCGTCGCCACCTATAATAAATTTATTAACCCCTATCCTGCCCCCCACTACACCGCCGCCACTGTAATAAAATGATTAACCCCTAAACCTAAGTCTAACCCTAACCCTAACGCCCCCCTAACTTAAATATTAATTAAATAAATCTAAATAAATTAACTCTTATTAACTAAATGAATCCTATTTAAAACTGAATACTTACCTTTAAAATAAACCCTAATAGAGCTACAATATTAATAATAATTATATTCTAGCTATCTTAGGATTTATTTTTATTTTACAGGTACCTTTCAATTTATTTTAACCAGGTACAATAGCTATTAAATAGTTATTAACTATTTAATAGCTACCTAGCTAAAATAAAGAGAAATTTACCTGTAAAATAAATCCTAACCTAAGTTATAATTACACCTAACACTACACTATACTTTAATAAATTATTCCTATTTAAAAATAAATACTTACCTGTAAAATAAACCCTAAGATAGCTACAATATAATTAATAATTATATTGTAGCTATCTTAGGATTTATATTTATTTTACAGGTAACTTTGTATTTATTTTAGCTAGTTAGAATAGTTATTAAATAGTTATTAACTATTTAATAACTACCTAGCTAAAAGAAATACAAAATTACCTGTAAAATAAATCCTAACTTAAGTTACAATTAAACCTAACACTACACTATCATTAAATTAATTAAATAAACTACCTACAAATAACTACAATTAAATACAATTACATAAACTAACTAAAGTACAAAAAATAAAAAAAGCTAAGTTACAAAAAATAAAAAAATAAGTTACAAACATGTTAAAAATATTACAACAATTTTAAGCTACTTACACCTAATCTAAGCCCCCTAATAAAATAACAAACCCCCCAAAATAAAAAAATGCCCTACCCTATTCTAAATTAAATAAATTTCAAAGCTCTTTTACCTTACCAGCCCTTAAAAGGGCCATTTGTGGGGGCATGCCCCAAAGAAAACAGCTCTTTTGCCTGTAAATGAAAAATACAACCCCCCCCAACATTAAAACCCACCACCCACATACCCCTAATCTAACCCAAACCCCCCTTACAAAAACCTAATACTAATCCCCTGAAGATCATCCTACCTTTAGTTGTCTTCACTCAGCCGAGCCACCGATGGAACTGAAGAGGACATCCGGAGCGGAAGAAGTTAATCCTCCAAGCGGCGCTGAAGAAATCTTCCATCCGATGAAGTCATCATCCAGGCGGCGCTGAAGAAAAGTCTTCGATCCGGCCCATGTCATCTTCAAAGAGGCGCTGAAGAGATCTTCTATCCGGGCGAAGTCATCTTCCAAGCTGGGTCTTGAATCTTCCTTCCGCCGACGCGGAACCACCTTCTTCACCGACGGACTACGACGAATGACGGCTCCTTTAAGGGACGTCATCCAAGATGGCGTCCCCTCAATTCCGATTGGCTGATAGGATTCTATCAGCCAATCGGAATTAAGGTAGGAAAAATCTGATTGGCTGATGGAATCAGCCAATCAGATTGAGCTCGCATTCTATTGGCTGTTCCGATCAGCCAATAGAATGCAAGCTCAATCTGATTGGCTGATTGGATCAGCCAATCGGATTGAACTTGAATCTGATTGGCTGATTCCATCAGCCAATCAGAATTTTCCTACCTTAATTCCGATTGGCTGATAGAATCCTATCAGCCAATCGGAATTGAGGGGACGCCATCTTGGATGACGTCCCTTAAAGGAGCCGTCATTCGTCGTAGTCCGTCGGTGAAGAAGGTGGTTCCGCGTCGGCGGAAGGAAGATTCAAGACCCGGCTTGGAAGATGACTTCGCCCGGATAGAAGACCTCTTCAGCGCCTCTTTGAAGATGACATCGGCCGGATCGAAGACTTTTCTTCAGCGCCGCCTGGATGATGACTTCATCGGATGGAAGATTTCTTCAGCGCCGCTTGGAGGATTAACTTCTTCCGCTCCGGATGTCCTCTTCAGTTCCATCGGTGGCTCGGCTGAGTGAAGACAACTAAAGGTAGGATGATCTTCAGGGGATTAGTGTTAGGTTAAATTAGGTTAGATTAGGGGTATGTGGGTGGTGGGTTTTAATGTTGGGGGGGGGGGTTGTATTTTTCTTTTACAGGCAAAAGAGCTGTTTTCTTTGGGGCATGCCCCCACAAATGGCCCTTTTAAGGGCTGGTAAGGTAAAAGAGCTTTGAAATTTATTTAATTTAGAATAGGGTAGGGCATTTTTTTTATTTTGGGGGGGTTTGTTATTTTATTAGGGGGCTTAGATTAGGTGTAAGTAGCTTAAAATTGTTGTAATATTTTTAACATGTTTGTAACTTTTTTTTTATTTTTTGTAACTTAGCTTTTTTTATTTTTTGTACTTTAGTTAGTTTATGTAATTGTATTTAATTGTAGTTATTTGTAGGTAGTTTATTTAATTAATTTAATGATAGTGTAGTATTAGGTTTAATTGTAACTTAAGTTAGGATTTATTTTACAGGTAATTTTGTATTTCTTTTAGCTAGGTAGTTATTAAATAGTTAATAACTATTTAATAACTATTCTAACTAGCTAAAATAAATACAAAGTTACCTGTAAAATAAATATAAATCCTAAGATAGCTACAATATAATTATTAATTACATTGTAGCTATCTTCGGGTTTATTTTACAGGTAAGTATTTATTTTTAAATGGGATTAATTTATTAAAGTATAGTGTAGTGTTAGGTGTAATTGTAACTTAGGTTAGGATTTATTTAACAGGTACATTTCTCTTTATTTTAGCTAGGTAAGCTATTAAATAGTTAATAACTATTTAATAGCTATTGCACCTAGTTAAAATAAATTGAAAGGTACCTGTAAAATAAATATAAATCCTAAGATAGCTAGAATATAATTATTATTTATATTGTAGCTATATTAGGGTTTATTTTAAAGGTAAGTATTTAGTTTTAAACAGGATTCATTTAGTTAATAAGAGTTAATTTATTTAGATTTATTTAATTAATATTTAAGTTAGGGGGGCGTTAGGGTTAGACTTAGGTTTAGGGGTTAATCATTTTATTACAGTGGCGGCGGCGTAGTGGGGGGCAGGATAGGGGTTAATAAAATTATTATAGGTGGCGACGGTGTAGGGGGGGGCAGATTAGGGGTTAATAAATTTATTATAGGTGGCGACGGTGTAGGGGGGGCAGATTAGGGGTTAATAAATTTATTATAGGTGGCGACGGTGTAGGGGGGGCAGATTAGGGGTTAATAAATTTATTATAGGTGGCGACGGTGTAGGGGGGGCAGATTAGGGGTTAATACATTTAATATAGGTTGCGGCGGGTTCAGGGAGCGGCGGTTTAGGGGTTAATACATTTATTATAGTTGCGGTGGGCTCCGGGAGCGGCGGTTTAGGGGTTAATATGTATAGAGTAGCTTGCGGTGGGAGCGGCGGTTTAGGGGGTAATAACTTTATTTAGTTGCGGCGGTGTAGGGGGGGACAGATTAGTGGTGTTTAAACTCGGGGTACATGTTAAGGTGTTAGGTGTAGACAGCTCCCATAGAAATCAATGGGATGTCTGTCAGCAGCGAACTTGTACTTTCGCTATGGTCAGACTCCCATTGATTCCTATGGGATCCGCCGCCTCCAGGGGTGGCGGATTGAAAACCAGGTACGCTGGGCCGTAAAAGTGCCGAGCGTACCTGCTAGTTTTTTGATAACTAGCAAAAGTAGTGAGAATGTGCCGCACTTGTGTGCGGAACATCTGGAGTGACGTAAGAATCGATCTGTGTCGGACTGAGTCCGGCGGATCGATGCTTACGTCACAAAATTCTACTTTTGCCGGTCTCGAGCCTTTGATAACTAAGGCGTATCAGCCTCGCCACAAATACGCTGCGGAATTCCAGCGTATTTGAGGTTGATGGCTTGATAACTAGGCCCCAAAAAGTCTACACAGCCCTGTTAAAATGTCAGGTTTCTGTGATGTAACAAAATGAGACAAAGATAAATCATTTCAGAACTTTTTCCACCGTTAATGTGACCTATAAACTGTACAACTCAATTGAAAAACAAACTGAAATGTTTTAGGTAGAGGGAAGAAAAAATATAAAAATAAAATAATATGGTTGCATAAGTGTGCACACCCTTAAACTAATACTTTGTTGAAGCACCTTTTGATTTTATTACAGCACTCAGTCTTTTTGGGTATGAGTCTATTAGCATGGCACATTTTGACTTGGCAAGATTTGCCCACTCTTCTTTGCAAAAACACTCCAAATCTGTCAGATTGCGAGGGCATCTCCTGTGCACAGCCCTCTTCAGATCACCCCACAGATTTTCAATCGGATTCAGGTCTGGGCTCTGGCTGGGCCATTCCAAAACTTTATTCTTCTTCTGGTGAAGCCATTGAACTGTTCATAATTCCCTCTAGCTTAACTAAGGCCCCAGTTCCAGCTGAAGAAAACCAGCCCCAAAGCATGATGCTGCAACCACCATTCTTCACTGTGGGTATGGTGTTCTTTTGGTGATGTGTAGTGTTGTTTTTGCGCCAAACATATCTTTTGGAATTATGGCCAAAAAGTTCAACCTTGGTTTCATCAGACCATAACACCTTTTCCCACATGCTTTTGGGAGACTTCAGATGTGTTTTTGCAAAATGTAGCCTGGCTTGAATGTTTTTCTTCGTAAGAAAAGGCTTTCGTCTTGCCACTCTACCCCATAGCCCAGACATATGAAGAATACGTGAGATTGTTGTCACATGTACCACACAGCCAGTACTTGCCAGATATTCCTGCAGCTTTAATGTTGCTGTAGGCCTCTTGGTAGCCTCCCAGTTTTCTTCTCATTTTTTCATCAATTTTGGAGGAACGTCCAGTTCTTGGTAATGTCACTGTTGTGCCATATTTTCTCCACTTGATGATGACTGTCTTCACTGTGTTCCATGGTATATCTAATGCCTTGGAAATTCTTTTGTACCCTTCTCCTGACTGATACCTTTTAACAATGAGATCCCTCTGATGCTTTGGAAGCTCTCTGTGGACCATGGCTTTTGCTGTGGGATGTAACTAAGAAAATTTCAGGAAAGACCAACTGGAGCAGCTGAACTTTATTTAGGGTTAATCAGAGGCTCTTTAAATGATGGCAGGTGTATGCAGACTCCTATTTAACATGATTTTTAATGTGATTGCTTAATTCTGAACACAGCTACATCCCCAATTATAAGAGGGTGTGCACACTCATGCAACCACATTATTTTAGTTTTTTTTGTTTTCGTCCCTCCACCTAAAAGATTTCAGTTTGTTTTCAATTGAGTTGTGTAGTTTATAGGTCACATCAAAGGTGGAAAAAGTTCTAAAATGATTTATCTTTGTCTAATTTTTTTACATCACAGAAACCTGACATTTTAACAGGGGTGTGTAGACTATATCATATTGTTTAAATCTTCCCACTGTTTTTTTTTTTTTTTTTAAATAAATTGACTAATTATATAGTCGTTCAAGCCTGTTCTGTTCCGGCATTTACCTTATCCTAAAATAAAGACCCTGTTATGGTGAAGCAAGTAAGTAGTTTCTGACTTATGCAAAATAATCATTTATCATAATTTCTGCTAATTACCATGGCCGGTACTTTTTTTTAATAAATGCGGCAACCTTAGCCCTAAAATTACAGCAGTGCATTTCTTCCACACAATGCATGCTTACATTTTCCCTATAGGCTTTGCACCCAGGCTTGTCTCGGAATTACTGTCTGGGATCCTGTGCTTAAACCACTTGGCCAGAAGTTGTAACTAACTCTTCCATTTTTGCTCTTAACTTTAGCTGTGTGCTTGCAAGAGAGTGCCAGACTTTGTGTGCATAAAAAACTATTCACTGGATGACTGTTTCAATTAGCTATTTACCAAAAAATGTAATATATATATATTTATTTTTTTTGATACCACTTGCTTTTAAACTTTCTTTCGAATAAAAGTTTGGTTTTTAAACAATCTTGGACACCGCCTCTGGACCTCCTTTTCTATTTACCTGTATGTATATATATATATATATATATATATATATATATACATTAGAAAAAGAAACAAAGTAACTCTTAATCCAGCACTAGGGGAAAATACAAATTGTTAAATAAATAGTGAAACTGCACCTGAAAAGCCAGACGTTCCGACAAAGCATTTATTTTACTAATATGTGTAACCTAGACACAAATTACTAACTAAACAAAACTTAGTTGGCAACATTAATAAAGAAGCTAGGAGTCCCAAATATCAAATAGACCAATGAAAGCAGTCTGTATGTTTCAAAAACCCTTTTAGAGGCCTCTATTCCAGGGTGAAATTTGATAATTATCCTGGAAGCAAAATATGAAACAAGTATATCCAAAAATTGGAGCTCCCAAGGTAACCTCCATACAGCAGTTTAACAGAGCTGTTGTATTTAACCTGCAGATACTTGCATACACATCATATTAGAAAAGCGGAACTTTGCACTTTAATTCCAGCAATCACAGCTACTTATACACAGGGCAATTCACCAAAATTTTTCTTAGGGTTGTTGATCCCATCAAGGCTGTTTTGGCAATATAAACGTGCAATACCTTAGTCCGTTAATGTTTCATCTGTTTCTCAATCTTCGCTCCTCCCAAGGCACTATCGTTGGTTGCTGTTGGCAGAAGATAGGGCTTACCATTGAACTCCAAACTTCGGCAGAGAGAGTCAGCTGTTACTCCTCCGCTATGAATGCATATGTGCGTTTCACCCATGATACAATGGGCTTCTTCCGGCTGAGTTTTACTGTATATATACAGTGCATATATATATATGTTTAATTATCACATTACACAAAAACCTGTAGCTTTCAAACTGTAGAAAAAACCCTCAAAATGTGTTCACTGGCATCCTCTGATTCAGGTAATAAAGAAAAAGAAAAATTAAAGATATTCCTGTCCGGCACCATTTGAAAAAAATATATACAAACTGTACTGGTGTGTTGGCTTGATCAAGATAGAGGGGTAATTCATAGCAGGTCGAGCGGACATGATTCACTGTCCAAATTCTCAAAATTGAACCCCAAAACTATATATATTTTTAAAGTAGACAAACCAAGGCATTGATCAGGCACATTGTGATATATTTCATGCCACCACTTCGCCGTCAAATGCAATCAGATAAAAAAAATTAACTTTTTCACAAACTGGATTTCTCACTGAAATTATTTATACATAAATTGTGCAGTCATAAGAAATATGGTTGTAAAAGCTTCTCTGAGAGTCCCTTTGTTCCAAAATAGAAGACCTGCATCGTGTTTTTGCCATTGGTGTTTAGTAATTAGAAGGCTGCTAATTGCAGCTGTGCACTACACCTCTGAAATTTCTGGCAGCAAAGTCGTTTATAAATGAGCTGTTAGGGGTAATGTAGGAATTACTCTCCCGCTTAACACCTTCCACCTCCCTGATCCCTCCGAAACAACCTCTTCCCTCCCCTAATCACCACCACTCTCCCCTGGCCACCACCATCTTAGGTACTTGCAACCAATATACAGTTTAGGGCTTTTTTCTTTTTTTTGCCTGTAGTATAGGGATCCCATCTCACCTTCCCACCTCCCTGTTTCCTCACAAACTCTCTAACTCCCCCCCACCCTTCCACTGTTCTCATACAGCTCAGGTACTGGCTGACAATATATCAATGTAGGGACTTTTTAATTAATTTCATTTTTCTTTAGTGTATCGAACCCCCACCTCCTGCCTCTAACTGATCAGGCATTTCTATAGTGTAGAGACCTCCCCCCTCAGAACGGTCCATTTTTTCTATAATGTAGGGAACCACCGCTCCCTCCTCCATCTGCCTTCAGTCCTCCCCTCCCACCTGCCAAGGCAGTGTCTGATACAGATTGGTGTGGCAATTTTAGAAAATATACTGTCTGTATAGGATCTGCCTTCATATGTAACAAAGCACGATCAGTCTTACCAAATTAAAAGGATTTAAATCCCACATTTTTTTCTTTCATGATTCAGATAGAGAATACAGTTTAAAACAACTTTACAGTTTACTTGTATAATCTAATTTGATTTATTCTGTTGGTATCCTTTGTTAAAGAAGCAGCAATGCCCAACTAGGGGCTAGCTGAACTCATAGTGTGAGCCAATAACATGAGGCATATATGTGCAGCCACCAATCAGAAGCTCCTGAGCCTTCCTAGGTATCCCTTTGAACAAAAGATACCATGAGAACAAAACAAAATAAATAATAGAAGTAAATTGGAAACTTGCTCTATCTGAATCATGAAAGAAAAAATGTGGGATTTAAATCCTTTTAGTTTGGTAAGACTGATCGTGCTTCGTTACATATGAAGGCAGATCCTATACAGACAGTATATTTTCTAAAATTGCCACACCAAAGGGAAATAAGATGTTTTCTATGTGATGTGTGCAAAAACGTACACATTTTGCTTACAAAGAGCTAGTTTAAATGCTTTTAAACAGACAGAAAGTAAACTATGTTTAAGTATTCCTTTAATATGAATCTTTAGGGGCCGATTTATTATGCCCCGAATGCTGCTATATGCAGCTGTTTCCAAGCGAGCCTTCAGGCTCGCCGAAAACATAAGTTAGGAAGCAGCGGTCTTAAGACCTCTGAGGTAGCGGACAGCAATACGCCTGATCGCATATGAATTGATATCTGCAGGGGGAGGAATTGGACAAGCATTTCACAAGGAATGCTTGTGCAATGATAAATGCCGACAGCGTATGCTGTCGGCATTTGTCGATGTCTGGCGGACATGATCTCTACAGTGGATCATGTCCGCCAGACACATGATAAATCAGCCCCTTACAGTGTAGTGCTGGCAATTATGGCCTAATCCATCTGACTGTGATTATCGTGGCCGGACTGTTAGCCGACGGACATTTGGCCGACAGACATTTGGCCGATGGATAATAGTCCAACAGACAAGTGGCTGTCAGATAACAGTCCGGCCACGAGATAGATAGACAGATAGATTCGATAGATAGATAGATAGATAGATAGATAGATTAGATAAATAGATTTGATAGATAGATAGATAGATAGATAAATTCGATAGATAGATAGATAAATAGATAGATTCAATAGATAGATTCGATAGATAGATAGATAGATAGATAGATAAATTATTCCCAGACAGAGAATTACAAGACGTGCAGGCTGGGACGCATGGTTAGGTTCCCAGAGGCGGTTGCGGAGCCCGAGGCTCTGATTAGAACAGAGCACTCTGGAGCGTATCTGCCTTCGGCCGAACTTGGAACATGCTTCGGCATTCTGTCCATCGGCCAAATGTCCATCTGCATTTTGTCAGAGCACCGTGATTATAGGTAGGAATGGGCGAATGTTTCTAAAAATTAAAAATTTAAAACAAATTTTAAAACATTTGTTTGTTTGAATCGAATTTTGAATGTTTATATAACATTCTATTTTTGAAATTTCATTTTTGAAATGTAATATTCAAATTCGAATGTGACATTCGAATTGGAATGTAAGATTCAAATTTGAAATAGTATTTCTAGTCTACAACTGTGTTTAATAAATATAATATTCAAATTTGAATGTCACATTCAAATTCAAATAGTATTTCTAGTTTAAAACTGTGTTACATTCAAATTGGAAATAGTATTTCTAGTCTAATACTGTGTATTTGAGCAGCTCTCATCCTATTGTCTGTTCCAATCAGCCAATAGGATTGAGGTCTCATCCTATTTTAGCAGCTCTAATCCTATTGGCTGATTGAAATCTGTTAGCCAATAGGAATGCAAGGGACGCCATCTTGGATGACGTCACTTGCATTGAAGTTCCAGTTTACGGCGGCGACCGTATGAAGAGGAGCTCCGCGCCGGATGTCTTCAGGATGGACCCGCTCCGTGCCGGATGGATGAAGATAGAAATGCCGTCTGGATGAAGACTTCTTGCCGCCTGGATGAGGACTTCGCCGGCTGGATGAAGATGGAAGAGGCCGCCCGGATGAAGACTTCTTGCCGGCTGGATGGATCCTTCAAGCGGGACTTCAAGAACTGTAAGTGGATCGTCGGGAGTTAGTGTTAGGTTTATTTAAGGGTTTTTTGGTGGGTTTTATTTTTAGATTAGGGTCTGGGCAGGTAAAAGAGCTAAATGCCCTTTTAAGGGCAATGCCCATACAAATGCCCTTTTCAGGGCAATGGGGAGCTTAGGTTATTAGGTTATTTTAGATATGTTTTTTTATTTGGGGGGGTTGGTTGGTTGGGTGGTGGGTTTTACTGTTGGGGGGTATTGATAGTGGAGTACACCTAGCGCCTACTAAATAAGACCTCTGGCTTTGATAATTTGACACCTAGTTGTCAAAATGGAAAGATGAAACTAATAAGGTATACCAAAGCGCCAACTATACGAAGGCTGGGTCTGGACCAAATGCAATATTATCAATGATTACAATAAACAATTTATTGAGTACACAAATAAGTTAAAAACATGGATCCATGCATAAACAATCAAATTTATACAACAAAAATAGCTAAATGAATAGTTAAAACAAATATTTATGTAACAGATATAGCATTTAAAATTGTGCAAACATTGCTCTTAAAAATATTCCTAAAAAATTCCAAATTTATTATAAGGCTCACAACAGAAATTCAACTTTGTGTTTACCACATACACATACACAAATTTATACAGCAATAATAGCTAAATGAATAGTTAAAACAAATAGTTATGTTGCAGATATGGCATTTAAAATTGTGCAAACATTGCTCTTAAAAAATATTCCTAAAAAATTCCAAATTTAGTATAAGGCTCACAACAAAAATTAAACTTTGTGTTTACCACATACACATAATAGGTGAAATGTATTAGTCAGTTCTATAATATTATCTAACCAATAATGTTCTCTATTTGTTGCAATGCTCCTAAATATTGGCAATAGTGACTAATGTGTAAGGCTCTGAGTAAGAACTTTAACTGTGTGTTTAACACATACGCATTGTCAAGTGAAAAATATTGTGACAGCAGTAGGTCAATGTAAAAAAATGTGTATCAAAAAAGTCGTGTGCAAAAATTAGTGTACAAAAAATATATGGTCAAAAAAATAGGTTGATCTTCAAAAAACGTGAATTAAGAACAAAGATTGTGAAAAAATGAAAAACCAAAAATTTACAAAAACATTGTGGTGTGTTCAAATAGTGACTTATATAAATGTAAATAATAGTCCAAAAAATAGTCCAACAGTGAAAACTTAATAGAAAAAATAATCCAACAATGAATTATAATAAGTAGTGTGTCTCTTTAACCCCTTAAGGACCAAGGCCATTTTTCAATTTTTTACCCTTAAGGACCAGGGCTATTTTTACATTTCTGCGGTGTTTGTGTTTAGCTGCAATTTTTCTCTTACTCATTTACTGTACCCACACATATTATATACCATTTTCTCCAACATTGGTGTGTCCGGTCCACGGCGTCATCCTTACTTGTGGGATATTCTCTTCCCCAACAGGAAATGGCAAAGAGTCCCAGCAAAGCTGGCCATATAGTCCCTCCTAGGCTCCGCCCACCCCAGTCATTCTCTTTGTCGTTGCACAGGCAACATCTCCACGGAGATGGTTAAGAGTTTTTTGGTGTTTAAATGTAGTTTTTTATTCTTCTATCAAGTGTTTGTTATTTTAAAATAGTGCTGGTATGTACTATTTACTCTGAAACAGAAAAGGATGAAGATTTCTGTTTGTGAGAGTAAGATCATTTTAGCAGACAGTAACTAAAATCGATTGCTGTTTCCACATAGGACTGTTGAGATGAAGTAACTTCAGTTGGGGGAAGCAGTTAGCAGACTTTTCTGCTTAAGGTATGACTAGCCATATTTCTAACAAGACGATGTAATGCTGGAAGGCTGTCATTTCCCCTCATGGGGACCGGTAAGCCATTTTCTTAGTCAAACAAACAGAATAAAGGGCTTATTATGGGCTAAAAAACTGGTAGACATTTTTATGGGCTAAATCGATTGCTTTATTTGGGCTTTTTATTCATATTTATGCTGACAATTTGCATTTATAAACTTGGGGAACGTTTATTAAACGTCAGGCACTGTGTTAGACACCTTTTCCAGTCAGGGGGCCTTCCTAGTTATAGACTGAGCCTCATTTTCGCGCCATTACTGCGCAGTTGTTTTTTGAGAGCAGGGCATGCAGATGCATGTGTGAGGATCTAAAAATTGCTGGAAAAGCTTCTAGAAGGCGTCAATTGGTATCGTATTCCCCTCTGGGCTTGAACAATTCCTTCATACTTTTTCACATATTCAGTAATAAAGTGTTTTCTGTTTAAAATTTAAAGAGACAGTAACGGTTTTGTTTTAAAACGTGTTTTGTGCTTTGTTGACAAGTTTAAGCCTGTTTAACATGTCTGTACCTTCAGATAAGCTATGTTCTATATGTATGAAAGCCAATGTGTCTCCCCATTTAAATTTATGTGATAATTGTGCTATAGCGTCCAAACAAAGTAAGGACAGTACTGCCACAGATAATGAAATTGCCCAAGATGATTCCTCAGATGAGGGGAGTAAACATGATACTACATCATCTCCTACTGTGTCTACACCAGTTTTGCCCATGCAGGAGGCCTCTAGTACATCTAGTGCGCCAATGCTTATTACCATGCAACAATTAACGGCTGTAATGGATAACTCCATAGCAAATATTTTATCCAAAATGCCTACTTATCAGAGAAAGCGCGATTGCTCTGTTTTAAACACTGAAGAGCAGGAGGGCGCTGATGATAATTGTTCTGTCATACCCTCACACCAATCTGAAGGGGCCATGAGGGAGGTTTTGTCAGATGGAGAAATTTCAGATTCAGGAAAAATTTCTCAACAAGCTGAACCTGATGTTGTGACATTTAAATTTAAATTAGAACATCTCCGCGCACTGCTTAAGGAGGTGTTATCTACTCTGGATGATTGTGACAACTTGGTCATTCCAGAGAAATTATGCAAGATGGACAAGTTCCTAGAGGTTCCGGTGCACCCCGACGCTTTTCCTATACCCAAGCGGGTGGCGGACATAGTAAATAAGGAGTGGGAAAAGCCCGGCATACCTTTTGTTCCCCCCCCCTATATTTAAGAAATTATTTCCTATGGTCAACCCCAGAAAGGACTTATGGCAGACAGTCCCTAAGGTCGAGGGGGCAGTTTCTACTCTAAACAAACGCACTACTATTCCTATCGAAGATAGTTGTGTTTTCAAAGATCCTATGGATAAAAAATTGGAAGGTTTGCTTAAAAAGATTTTTGTACAGCAAGGTTACCTTCTACAACCAATTTCGTGCATTGTTCCTGTCACTACAGCAGCGTGGTTCTGGTTCGAGGAACTAGAAAAGTCGCTCAGTAGAGAGACTCCATATGAGGAGGTTATGGACAGAGTTCACGCACTTAAATTGGCTAACTCTTTTATTTTAGATGCCGCTTTGCAATTAGCTAGATTATCGGCGAAAAATTCAGGGTTTGCTATCGTGGCGCGCAGAGCGCTTTGGCTAAAGTCTTGGTCAGCGGATGTGTCATCCAAGACAAAATTGCTTAACATCCCTTTCAAAGGTAAAACTCTATTTGGACCAGAATTGAAAGAGATTATTTCAGACATCACTGGGGGAAAGGGCCACGCCCTTCCACAAGATAGGTCTTTCAAGGCTAAAAATAAGTCTAATTTTCGTTCCTTTCGCAATTTCAGGAACGGACCGGCCTCTAATTCTGCATCCTCTAAGCAAGAGGGTAATGCCTCACAACCCAAACCAGCCTGGAAACCGATGCAAGGCTGGAACAAGGGTAAGCAGGCCAAGAAGCCTGCCGCTGCTAACAAAACAGCATGAAGGAGTAGCCCCCGATCCGGGACCGGATCTAGTGGGGGGCAGACTCTCTCTCTTTGCTCAGGCTTGGGCAAGAGATGTTCAGGATCCCTGGGCGCTAGAAATAGTTTCTCAAGGTTATCTCCTGGAATTCAAGGAACTACCCCCAAGGGGAAGGTTCCACATGTCTCACTTATCCTCAAACCAAATAAAGAGACAGGCATTCTTACATTGTGTAGAAGACCTGTTAAAGATGGGAGTGATACACCCAGTTCCAATAAAGTAACAAGGAATGGGATTTTATTCCAATCTGTTCGTAGTTCCCAAAAAAGAGGGAACTTTCAGACCAATTTTGGATTTGAAGATCCTAAACAAATTTCTCAGGGTACCATCGTTCAAGATGGAAACCATTCGAACGATTCTACCCACTATCCAGGAAAGTCAATTTATGACTACCGTGGATCTAAAGGATGCGTACCTACATATTCCTATCCACAAAGAACATCATCAGTTCCTAAGTTTCGCTTTTCTGGACAAGCATTACCAGTTTGTGGCCCTCCCATTCGGGTTAGCCACTGCTCCAAGGATTTTCACAAAGGTGCTAGGGTCCCTTCTAGCGGTTCTAAGACCGAGGGGCATTGCAGTAGTACCTTACCTGGACGACATTCTAATACAAGCGTCGTCCCTGTCAAAAGCAAAGGCTCATACAGACATCGTTCTAGCCTTTCTCAGATCACACGGATGGAAGGTGAACATAGAAAAAAGTTCTCTGTCTCCGTCGACAAGAGTTCCCTTCTTGGGAACAATAATAGATTCCTTAGAAATGAGGATTTTTCTGACAGAGGTCAGAAAATCAAAACTTCTAAGCTCTTGTCAAGTTCTTCATTCTGTTCCTCGTCCTTCCATAGCGCAGTGCATGGAAGTAGTAGGGTTGATGGTTGCAGCAATGGACATAGTTCCTTATGCAAGAATTCATCTAAGACCATTACAACTGTGCATGCTCAAACAGTGGAATGGGGACTATACAGACTTGTCTCCAATGATTCAAGTAGATCAGAAGACCAGAGATTCACTCCGTTGGTGGCTGACCCTGGACCATCTGTCCCAGGGAATGAGCTTCCGCAGACCAGAGTGGGTCATTGTCACGACCGACGCCAGTCTAGTGGGCTGGGGCGCGGTCTGGGAATCTCTAAAAGCTCAGGGTCTATGGTCTCGGGAAGAGTCTCTTCTCCCGATAAACATTCTGGAACTGAGAGCGATATTCAATGCTCTCAGGGCTTGGCCTCAGCTAGCAAAGGCCAGATTCATAAGGTTCCAATCAGACAACATGACGACCGTTGCGTATATCAATCATCAGGGGGGAACAAGGAGTTCCCTGGCGATGAAAGAAGTGACCAAAATAATTCAATGGGCGGAGGATAACTCCTGCCACCTGTCTGCGATCCACATCCCAGGTGTGGAAAACTGGGAGGCGGATTTTCTGAGTCGTCAGACATTCCATCCGGGGGAGTGGGAACTCCATCCGGAGATCTTTGCCCAAATAACTCAATTATGGGGCATTCCAGACATGGATCTGATGGCGTCTCGCCAGAACTTCAAGGTTCCTTGCTACGGGTCCAGATCCAGGGATTCCAAGGCGACTCTAGTAGATGCACTAGTAGCACCTTGGATCTTCAACCTAGCTTATGTATTTCCACCGTTTCCTCTCATTCCCAGGCTGGTAGCCAGGATCAATCAGGAGAGGGCCTCGGTGATCGGTTGGTATGCAGACCTGGCGAATATGTCATCGGCTCCACCATGGAAGCTACCTTTGAGACAGGACCTTCTTGTTCAGGGTCCATTCGAACATCCAAATCTGGTCTCCCTCCAGCTGACGGCTTGGAGATTGAACGTATGATTCTATCGAAGCGTGGGTTTTCAGATTCTGTGATAGATACTCTGGTTCAGGCCAGAAAACCGGTAACTAGAAAGATTTACCATAAAATATGGAAAAGATATATCTGTTGGTGTGAATCCAAAGGATTCCCATGGAATAAGATAAAAATTCCTAAGATTCTCTCCTTTCTACAAGAAGGTTTGGAGAAAGGATTATCTGCAAGTTCTCTAAAGGGACAGATCTCTGCTTTATCTGTCTTACTACACAAAAGACTGGCAGCTGTGCCAGATGTTCAAGCATTTGTTCAGGCTCTGGTTAGGATCAAGCCTGTTTACAGACCTTTGACTCCTCCCTGGAGTCTAAATCTAGTTCTTTCAGTTCTTCAAGGGGTTCCGTTTGAACCTTTACATTCCATAGATATTAAGTTACTATCTTGGAAAGTTTTGTTTTTGGTTGCAATTTCTTCTGCTTGAAGAGTTTCAGAGTTATCTGCTCTGCAGTGTTCTCCGCCCTATCTGGTGTTCCATGCAGATAAGGTGGTTTTGCCTACTAAGCCTGGTTTTCTTCCTAAGGTTGTTTCTAACAAAAATATTAACCAGGAGATAGTTGTACCTTCTTTATGTCCGAATCCAGTTTCAAAAAAGGAACGTTTGTTACACAATTTGGACGTAGTCCGTGCTCTAAAATTCTATTTAGAGGCTACAAAAGATTTCAGACAAACATCTTCCTTGTTTGTTGTTTATTCTGGTAAAAGGAGAGGTCAAAAAGCGACTTCTACCTCTCTTTCCTTTTGGCTTAAAAGCATCATCCGATTGGCTTATGAGACTGCCGGACGGCAGCCTCCTGAAAGAATCACAGCTCACTCCACTAGGGCTGTGGCTTCCACATGGGCCTTCAAGAACGAGGCTTCTGTTGACCAGATATGTAAGGCAGCGACTTGGTCTTCACTGCACACTTTTGCCAAATTTTACAAATTCGATACTTTTGCTTCTTCGGAGGCTATTTTTGGGAGAAAGGTTTTGCAAGCTGTGGTGCCTTCCGTTTAGGTAACCTGATTTGCTCCCTCCCTTCATCCGTGTCCTAAAGCTTTGGTATTGGTTCCCACAAGTAAGGATGACGCCGTGGACCGGACACACCAATGTTGGAGAAAACAGAATTTATGCTTACCTGATAAATTACTTTCTCCAACGGTGTGTCCGGTCCACGGCCCGCCCTGGTTTTTTAATCAGGTCTGATGAATTATTTTCTCTAACTACAGTCACCACGGTACCATATGGTTTCTCCTATATATATTTCCTCCTGTCCGTCGGTCGAATGACTGGGGTGGGCGGAGCCTAGGAGGGACTATATGGCCAGCTTTGCTGGGACTCTTTGCCATTTCCTGTTGGGGAAGAGAATATCCCACAAGTAAGGATGACGCCGTGGACCGGACACACCGTTGGAGAAAGTAATTTATCAGGTAAGCATAAATTCTGTTTTTCTCACCATTAAATGGACTTTCTAAAGATACCATTATTTTCATCATATCTTATAATTTATCATAAAAAATTATAAAATATGATGAAAAAATGGAAAAAACACACTTTTTCTAACTTTGAACCCCAAAATCTCTTGCACATCTACAACCTCCAAAAAATACCCATGCTAAATAGTTTCTAAATTTTATCCTGAGTTTAGAAATACCCAATGTTTACATGTTCTTTGCTTTTTATGCAAGTTATAGGGCAATAAGTACAAGTAGCACTTCGCTATTTCCAAACCATTTTTTTTTTTCAAAATTAGCGCTAGTTACATTGGAACACTGATAACTGTCTGGATTCCCTGAATATCCCTTGACATATATATATATATATATATTTTTAGAAGACATCCCAAAGTATTGATCTAGGCCCATTTTGGTATAGTTCATGCCACCATTTCACTGCCAAATGCGATCAAATAAAAAAAATCGTTCACTTTTTCACTAACTTTTTCACAAATATTAGGTTTCTCACTGAAATTATTTACAAACAACTTGTGCAATAATGGCACAAATGGTTGTACATGCTTCTCTGGGATCCCCTTTGTTCAGAAATAGCAGACATATATGGCTTTGGCTTTGCTTTTTGGTAATTAGAAGGCCGCTAAATGCCGCTACGCACCACATTTGTATTAGGCCCAGCAGTGAAGGGGTTAATTAGGTAGCTTGTAGGGAGCTTGTAGGGTTAATTTTAGCTTTAGTATAGTGTAGTAGACAACCCAAAGTATTGATCTAGGCCAATTTTGATATATTTCATGCCGCCATTTCACCGCCAAATGCGATCAAATAAAAAAAAATGTTCACTTTTTCACTAACTTTGGGTTTCTCACTGAAATTATTTACAAACAGCTTGTGCAATTATGGCACAAATGGTTGAAATGCTTCTCTGGGATCCCCTTTGTTCAGAAATAGCAGACATATATGGCTTTGGCATTGCTTTTTGGTAATTAGAAGGCCGCTAAATGCCTCTGCGCACCAAACTTGTATTTTGCCCAGCAGTGACGGGGTTAATTAGGTAGCTTGTAGGGAGCTTGAAGGATTAATTTTAGCTTTAGTGTAGAAATCAGTCTCCAACCTGACACATCCCACCCCCTGATCCCTCTCAAACAGCTCTCTTCCCTTCCCCACCCCACAATTGTCACCGCCATCTTAAGTACTGGCAGAAAGTCTGCCAGTACTAAAATAACAGTTTTATTTTGTTTTTATTAATTATTTAAAAAAATATATATATCATATTCTGCTGTGTAGGATCCCCCCTTGGCCCCCAACCTGCCTGATCCCCCCCAATGAGCTCTCTAACCCTCCCCCCACTAACTATTAGCCACCATTTTGGGTACTGGCAGCTGTCTGCCAGTACCCACTTTGCATAATAACTTTTTTTATTTTTATAAACCTAACTTTTTCTGTAGTGTAGCTGCCCCCCTCCATACCCTACACCCTCCCCCTCCCAGATCTTTTTCAGATCACCCCCAGATCACTGCTCCTCTGCACCCACGGCCACCACCCTCTCCCACCAAAAAACCCCCATCAACTGTCTGACTTAGATCGCCGGTGCGCGCGCACCCGCCCCTCACCATCAGCGTGCGTTCCCGCGCATACCCGGATCAGAAACAAGCCGGAAGGAACTTCACCAAGTGATGGGCCGCCCACCCACCTCCCTTCAATGGCTCCCACCCACCAACGATCTGCACCACCACTGGCCGATGCAGGGAGGGCCACAGAGTGGCTCTCTCTGCATCAGTGTACCTAAAAAGGTATTGCAGTGATGCCTCAATATCGAGGTATCACTACAATACCTTGAAAGCGGCTGGAAGCGATCAGGATCACTTCCAGCCTCTTGAAACCCTTAACGACGTACAGGGTACGTCTCTGGTCTTTAAAGACCAGTTTGTGTAAGACGTACCCTGTATGACATGCGTCGTTAAGGGGTTAAGAAAGAACAATAATCCTTGAAGTGTTGCGAATCCTAAACAGCAATAGAGGCTCAGTATCATTGGATAGTAATAGGGATATGGTTAAAAATTCCCTTATCTATCTTGGTCTAGTTTATTTTGCATATATAGGTATAAATTTTGATCTTATTACTAGTCTCAAAAAGTATAGGAAAAATATTCCACATAAAAGACAGATTTGTTGCGTTATATATTTATTATCCGATTTAAGCTTTATATTAATTATGGTAAGAAGTGTATGATAATGTTACACAATCTTAGCTCTATATTAGTCATATTAAAAAAATGTGTGACTATGTATTATATATCCCTTGCAATATTCCTAATAGTGTTATATTGTTGTCTTCTATATACTGGATTTTGCTATAATGCTATGTCTGTGCTGATGTGTGAATTATTATCCAGAATAAAGAGAAATGTTTTTTTACAAAAAAGGTGAAACCTTAATAGGTTTTAAGTGGAACAGAAACGTATGGGAACCAGATGGTGGTGTAGAAATATTAAACAACCTTTATATTGTTTAACATAAGTATCCAATCGAGTGGGAGAGTTACCTCTATACTAGTAGTGTCTTATCTGGAGAGATATTAGCCCTGATTAATGCATTATATAATCTTAGAAAAACTATCAGATAAACTATCCTCAAGTATTTTTTCAAATTTAGAATAGACACTTATCATTGCAAACTCATTGGTGTGTGGCATATAGCGTATCCTAGTGAAAAGTGTAAAGCATCTGTGGGTTAACCTAGTTCACCCAAAAACTTTTTCTTTTTAAATTATAATTTATAATTATGTTTGTTCCTGTTTATGTACTATATATCCAGAGTATTTTGTCTGAGTTTATATATAAGAATAATTGATTTGCAGTCTTCTTTAAATATGAATATCAAATATGTTTTAGGTACTAACCTTGTGAAAATCTATCTAAATCACAAAGTTTATAGAGGGGTATGTAGCTAGCAGTGCTAGAGTATTGGGAATAGAGCCATAATGCAACCAGAAGATGCCCATATATGGGTATACGTTAAAAATCCGTCATATATGCAGAGAGAGGTGGATATAGCAGGAGGTATTCATACACAGATAGGGGAAGTTAGTTTTTTTAGAAAATCGTTGATTATGATACTTGCTATCATGTTTCACAGCCCGTGTATTCATAAAAGCAAACTCAGTATTATACTGTTCTTCGCCAAAAGAGGCACTTCTCATGGGATTAGTAAGATTATACATATTCCCATAGTTTCTCTGGTTTGCTTTGGAGATTTTTCCTTTATATCTCATTATAGTTAGTTCAGTTGAGGTTTAAAAGGTGAGATAGATCCTCTTTGTTGTTTAACCCTCTGGGATATAAGCAGTCTAAATAAAATATCCATTTGGATTCAGCCATTAGTAACTTCTTTTCGTAATTGCCTCCTCTCCAGTTCTTAGTTACTTTTTGAATCCCCATATATTTAAGTGTATTAATATTTCTTTGATGTTTCATAGAGAAATGTTTATACAGTGGGGTATCCATATTGCGTTTTTCAATTTGCAGGATATGCTCACGTATCCTATCTCGCAATGGCCTGGATGTCTGTCCTATGTATTGGAGGCCACATGGACATTGGAGTAAATAGACCACTCCCTTATCTTGGCAATGGATCAGATTTTCAATTTTGTATTTTTCTCTGGTATTGTTGGAGTGAAATTCATCCGTTTTTTACTCCACATTTGCATGCTTTGCAAGTGTGATAGGGGAAGAAGTCCTTAACCTTTTTCCCAAAGACGTCTTCTATTCCTGGAGGATTTTTCTTCTGAATGCTCGGTGCCAGTCTATTCTTTAAGTTGTTCATTTTTCTATATACAAACTTTGGTACCTGAGGTAATTTTTCTCCCAGTATGTCATCGTCTTTAAGTAGTGCCCAGTGTTTCCGGAATGATCTTACTGTTTGCACTGTACTCTGTAATTAAAGGGATGTTAAGAATTTCTTCTTCTTTGTTCCCCTTATTCCTCTCCTTATAGTTGGTGAGTGTTCTTCTTTCTATCTGTCTTACCTCATCAATTCTTTGGTCCAACATCTCTTCTTCATAACCCCTCTCCACAAATTTTTGTTTTATTATTTGCACCTGTTCTTCCCATTTTGATGGATCAGAAATTTTTTCTCATATGTAAAAGCTGTCCTTTTGGAATATTATTCTTCCATGTATTGTGATGGCAGCTTGTTTTGTGGACATAATTGTTACTGTCCACCTTTTTAAAATGGGTAGATGTTTCTAATTTCCCTCATTTCACTTCTATGTTCAGATCCAAGAATGTGAGTGTCGTATGGCTCCATTCATATGTGAATTTTAGATTGGCCGTATTCTTATTCATCACTTCAAAGGTGTATTACAAGTATGCCTGTGACCCTTTCCAAACGATGATTATATCATCTATGTATCGGCGATAGAGTACCAGGTCCGTGCCGGCTGGGCAGGAGTCCCAAAATATTTCGTCCCATTTGCCCATATACAGATTGGTGTATCTCGGCGCGAACCTGGTCCCCATCGCCGTCCCGCAAATTTGTCGGTAGAATTTGCCATCATGGCAGAAGTAGTTGTGATTTAGAATATAATGAATACTATCCAAAATGAATTCAATCTGTTCAGATGGAATTTCCGGATCTTTTTCGAGGTAGAATTTCACTGCTTCCAGTGCCTCTTCATGCGGTATGCTCGTGTACAATGCTGTCACGTCACAAGTCGCCGGGATATAATCCTTTTCCCATGTCAGTTCTTCCAGGAGATTTAGTATCTGAGTCAAATCTCTCAAGAAGGAGGGGAGTTGCCTCACGTGTTTTTACAGATGTTTATCCACATATTCCGATGCTACTTAATGAACCTATCCCGGAAATTATTGGCCTTCCTGGCGGATTTTTGAGGGATTTATGGATCTTTGGAAAGTCATATAACACTGGAGTTATTGGATGATGTACATTCAAATAGTTGTATTCTTTGTCGTTCAATATTCCTTCTTCCTTGGCCCTCTTCAGCAGTGTTACCAGTTCTTCTTTAAAGGGACAGTATACACTCATTTTCATATAACTGCATGTAATAGACACTACTATAAAGAATAATATGCACAGATACTGATATAAAAATCCAGTATAAAACTGTTTAAAAACTTACTTAGAAGCTGTCAGTTTGGCTCTGTTGAAAAGGTAGCTGGAAAGCCCACTGCAAGTGGCAAATAAGACACTCCCCCCTCCCCCTTCTTTTGCATATGAAAAGACCCTTTACACAAACAGGAGCAAGCTGGAGTAGGTAGTCGAGCGTATTCACATAAAACTTTGGGGCTTGGTTAGGAGTCTGAAAATCAGAGCAATGTTATTTAAAAATAAGCAAAACTATACATTAATTTAAAAAAAAAACTTTATGGGCTATATAAATAGATTATCTACAAAACATTTATGCAAAGAAAAAATGAGTGTATAATGTCCCTTTAAATGTGTCCACTGGATTTTTTGATAATTTATAGTAGGTGTTATTATTACTTAGGATACGTCTGTTCTCTGCTTCATAGTCATCTCTATTCATGACTACGATTCCTCCTCCTTTATCGGCAGATTTTATAGTGAGGTTCTGGTTTTGTTCCAAATTCTTAATAGTTTCCAACTGTTTCTCTGATAGATTCTGTTTCTTATTCTTCAGTTTTTTAGAGCTTATATCGCATATTTCTCTGCACACTACTGTTTCAAATGACTCGATTGCCGTCCCTTTGTGAGTTGTAGGAGAAAAAGTTGATTTCGGCCTTAGCTCTGTGTGCTTGTAATTATCATCTACCTTTAAGCTTTCAGCTTCATTAAACCCATATCCCATTCTTTCTGTTGGGGGTCTTAAAAAGAATCTCTTAAGAGTTAGTCTTCTGATAAATTATTTCGTATTTACGAAAGTAGTGAACTTATCAAGGCTTCTTGATGGAGCAAAAGATAAACCGAATTTGAGAACAGATTTTTCATCTTCATTCAATTCATATGAACTTAGATTAAATATTCCTCCATCGGTGTCTTTTTCCTTGTCAGCAGCAATTGTTTTTCCATTGGTGTCTTTTTCCTTGTCATCAGAAATTGTTCCTCCATTGGTTTCCAGATCATTATCGGCAGACTTTATATTGTTGTTCTTCTTTATTTTCGCTCCTCCTCTTCTCCCTCTATGGGTCTTGTTTTTACTCTTGTTGTTCCTATACCAGAAATTATTGGCCTTCCTGGCGGATTTTTGAGGGATTTATGGATCTTTGGAAAGTCATATAACACTGGAGTTATTGGATGATGTACATTCAAATAGTTGTATTCTTTGTCGTTCAATATTCCTTCTTCCTTGGCCCTCTTCAGCAGTGTTACCAGTTCTTCTTTAAATGTGTCCACTGGATTTTTTGATAATTTATACTAGGTGTTATTATCACTTAGGATACGTCTGTTCTCTGCTTCATAGTCATCTCTATTCATGACTACGATTCCTCCTCCTTTATCGGCAGATTTTATAGTGAGGTTCTGGTTTTGTTCCAAATTCTTAATAGTTTCCAACTGTTTCTCTGATAGATTCTGTTTCTTATTCTTCAGTTTTTTAGAGCTTATATCGCGTATTTCTCTGCACACTACTGTTTCAAATGACTCGATTGCCGTCCCTTTGTGAGTTGTAGGAGAAAAAGTTGATTTCGGCCTTAGCTCTGTGTGCTTGTAATTATCATCTACCTTTAAGCTTTCAGCTTCATTAAACCCATATCCCATTCTTTCTGTTGGGGGTCTTAAAAAGAATCTCTTAAGAGTTAGTCTTCTGATAAATTATTTCGTATTTACGAAAGTAGTGAACTTGTCAAGGCTTAGATTAAATATTCCTCCATCGGTGTCTTTTTCCTTGTCATCAGCAATTGTTTTTCCATTGGTGTCTTTTTCCTTGTCATCAGAAATTGTTCCTCCATTGGTTCCCAGATCATTATCGGCAGACTTTATATTGTTGTTCTTCTTTATTTTCGCTCCTCCTCTTCTCCCTCTATGGGTCTTGTTTTTATTCTTGTTGTTGACTGATTTTGCTCTTTTCCTTTGTGTAGGTATCGATCTACCTCTAAAAAAGAAGAAGAAGGTGATTGTGTAGTATATGTTTTAGTTGAGGTCGATGGTTCTGTCCTCAATTTGGTTCTCTTTATATGTTGTTGTCTTTCTTCATTCCTTTTGATTTATTTTTGTTTCCTGTTGTCCTCTTCCTCTCTAGGTTTTGGATATCTTTTCTCCCATCTAGGAGTATCATGTGTGGTCTTATTCTCAAAATGATTATCATAGCCTTTATAATAATTCATTGGTTCATCAAAATGTCTATCTTCTTGGTGATGATGATAGCTTTCCCCATATCTGTGTGTTTCATACCTCTCTCTTTGTTCATATTCAAAATGTCTTCTCTCTCTATATGAGTTTGTGGGATAATCTCTTCTGTTTCTTAGATTATTAAACTGTCTTCTATCCCATCTTTGATTATTATATTGTTTCCCAAAACCGTTTGTTTTGAATCTATTGTCAGTATAGTCGTAGTATGAGTTATATTTTCTGTGTTGTCCTCCTATATGATGATTCTGTCTATAGGGTATATCATAGTTTCTTCTATGATTATGGTGTGGTTCTATCCTTACTGGGCTTTTATATTCTCTTTTGGTCTTAATTTTGTTATTGTTTTTATTTTTATCTGTCATCGTCGTCCATATCCCAGATTCATCAGTGGTGACTTCCACATGTGTATTTTCTATGTCAGTTCCTCCCTCTTTTATAGAGCCTCTGTCATCATCTCCTTCTTTCTTGTCTAATTCCTCTTTATTATGTAATTCCCTCTTTAGTTTTTTAGTTTTCTTTTGTATAATATCATCCCTTATTTTTCTTACTTTTTTAACAAGATTCTCTTTCCTCTCTATTATGTCTTTGGATTCTGGTCCTGAATTTTACAAATTCAAAATTATCACCTCATCATCTTTTATTTCAAGATCTATGTTTGCTGTTAAAATCTCCCTATACTCAATGATGAGTTTTATCAGATTTCTTGAAGTATCTATTAGGACCTTCTTCCATTTGTTAGCTATGGTTTCTGAAAGGGGGAATGCACATTCCTTATGTATCAGTAATCCCTTAGGTATAATCTCTAACTCTAAGCATTTCTTTAGGAAGGATATCTCCGCTTTATATTTTACCTCTGAAATCAACAGTCTTTCAAGTTCTCTAAAGATCAGCTGTATATCTACAGTGTCCTCCTCATCTGGACTTGAGTCTGACTCTTTCCCTGTGGTGTTAATATTAATGTCAATTGCTTGTCTTAAATGTTTAAATGAATAGATTATCTTTACAGTATTTATATAGCTAGCAGCTGAGTGTTACCAGGAAAAGAAAGTATTGATAGTGGAGTACACCTAGCACCTACTAAATAAGACCTCTGGCTTTGATAATTTGACACCTAGTTGTCAAAATGGAAAGATGAAACTAATAAGGTATACCAAAGCGCCAACTATACGAAGGCTGGGTCTGGACCAAATGCAATATTATCAACGATTACAATAATAAGAATAAGGGGAACTAAGACAAAGAAACTCTTAACATCCCTTTAATTACAGAGTATAGAGCAAACAGTAAGATCATAGAAAAGATCTTCCGGAAACACTGGGCACTACTTAAAGACGATGAGAGGAGAAAAATTACCTCAGGTACCAAAGTTTGTATATAGAAAAACGAACAACTTAAAGAATAGACTGGCACCGAGCATACAGAAGAAAAATCCTCCAGGAATACAAGACGTCTTTGGGAAAAAGGTTAAGGGCTTCTTCCCCTGTCACACTTGCAAAGCATGCAAATGTGAAGTAAAAATTGATGAATTTCACTCCAACAATACCAGAGAAAAATACAAAATTGGAAACCTGATCCGTTTCCAAGATAAGGGAGTGGTCTATTTACTCCAATGTCCATGTGGCCTCCAATACATAGGACAGACATCCAGGCCATTGCGAGATAGGATATGTGAGCATATCCTGCAAATTGAAAAATGCAAAATGGATACCCCACTGTATAAACGTTTCTCTATTAATACACTTAAAGTGAAGGTAAAGTTTTACCTATTTGTAAACACTATTGTATTAGTCATAGTGTAAATAAATAAATCGCTAACTTTTTTCCCACAATACATTATCTATTTATATAAAAAACTTGTTTTATATTTATCTTCCGTTACGCACCTGACTCCTCCTAACAGACACTTCCTTATTTTAGAGTGAGTGACGTATAGAGCGGTCCCACCCGCTCTATACTTGTCTACAAAGTGCGTTCACGAGGATCTAAGTTACTTGCGCATGCGCATAGCGGCGACTACTTTTCAAAAATCATTGCTTAATGTAATTAAAATAATGATAATAACATTGTTACTAACTTTCAATAAAATGTGGTGCCCGTCAGGATTGGTGTCGTAGATAGAAACAAATGTATTATGCCGGCTATTCAATAATATCAATACGCATGCGCGTAACGGGAGCGTGCTTGTCTTGCAAGCCAAGAAAATATTTCTGAACGCATGCGCAGATCATCCAGGAGGCAGATGACGTAGATTGACGGCCGCCTAACGGCCAGAATTTCAATAGGCTGCTACAAAAATGTGACCTGACAGAAAAAATAAATAAAAAAGGACGGGTTGAATTTACAAAGCAAAAAAAAAGTAAGTATAAACAGTGAAAACTCAGTTTAGACTAATAATTAAAAAAGTGATGAATGAAACTGCTATTCAATTAGGGCAACAATTATAATTAGATATTGAAATCAAGTCAACTTTACCTTCACTTTAAATATATGGGGATTCAAAAAGTAACTAAGAACTGGAGAGGAGGCAATTACGAAAAGAAGTTACTAACGGCAGAATCCAAATGGATATTTTATTTAGACTGCTTATATCCCAGAGGGTTAAACAACAAAGAGGATCTATCTCACCTTTTAAACCTCAACTAAACTAACTATAATGAGATATAAAGGTAAAATCTCCAAAGCAACTAAGAGAAACTATGAGGATATGTTTAATCTTACTAATCCCATCAGTACCCATGTTGCCAAAAAATAAATAAAAATACATAGTACTCTTTTACATGCATGATTTTACAGTTTACTTCCCCTTTAAATGGCCTTCAACAACCTTACTTTGCATGTGTAAAAATTACTTTAGGAACCACTAGACTGAGTAAAATGACTTGGCAATTAATTTTTATGTTGTATCTAGTGATTTCATTATTAAACATTTCTCTGAATATATCTCTGCTTTAGAAGATTCTATAAAAATCCCCATGGTCGTGCGCAAATAATTTACTTTTAACTAATAACACATGTGCTAACCCGCCCGCAGGTTTACTGTCAGTAGAGTTAACGCTTGAGCGTGAGTGCTAAATACCGCTCCACTTGTAATCTAGCCCTATAGCTGGTAAAATGGATCACTGGGAACACATTAAAGAGGAGACAATTTTATAGTACAATGTTCCTTTAACACCCTCCAGGCTGCTTATTTTTGTCTGATGAAAGTGTGAGCTGAAAAGTGTCAGACCAGTTTTAAACCTCTTGCAAGGGGTATTTATTTTATACTTTGTTTAATCCCAACACCAATTTTGTTATTGCTACTTGCTGCTGCTATCTTTGTTCCACAGTAGGACTAGGCAGTATTTTTCAGCAGCAGTCATTCATATAGCTGGAATTAGTACTGGGCATGTAGAAGAATGTATAGTGAGCTGATACTGAGCTCTGACAGTTAGGGGTACTTCCATAATGACTGGTGAGCTATAGCAAATCTCCACACCCTTTAGAATTGCCACTGAGTCTCTGAGCAAGATGGCAGCTCCTCATTCTACTTTAATGTACCCAAATACTTTTGCCCACCATTTAAAAGAAAGCAGATGACATGTATATCCTGTTTTTTGTTTTTTTACAGAATTCTAAAACATTACAATATGTTAACATAATAAAAAATGGCTAATAGTCTATGGGATCTGAAAAATAAAATATATTTTTTGGTTAAAGATCTACTAAATAGTACATAAAATGGATTATGGTTATTAATTTAATCCTGTTTCTGCATAAAAATGTATTGGTGATAATTAAAATGGCAAATATATATATATAGTTCTATACAAGGGAAAACATTGCAAATAATAATTGTACGGTAGCTACAATATATATATACAATATATAACTGAAATAATATAAATTAAACACAAATAAATAATTCATATAATATTTTACCACAAAAATGATATACATACAGCTACAAGCAGACATAACGTATTAAACTCCACAACAAAAAATAGAGACTTGGAGTATACTTATCCACAACTCATTGTAATTTTATTGATTATATAAAGTTTTATGCTACACAATCAGTAATGTAAAAGATCTGCTATTCTAAAAACATAACTTTTAAGCACATATACAATATCCCTCTAAATATCACCATGTCCTGTAATTGTGGCTTAGCTTTCTAATCTCCAAACTATTCCGTTCTATTGATTTGTTTCATGTACTTGTTTTGCTATTTGTTTAAATGGTGATATTTTTTGTGTTCACTGCTTGTGTTGTTTTTCTGTGCATATTTGGGGCTTTTTACCAAAGACTTTGTCATTGTACAACATGCTGCTACAAGAGTTGTACAAGTACATGGATTATGGTACTTCTGTACTGTAATACAATCTGAGCTGGTCTCTGGTAATTGTTATGTGCTATGCAATATCTGTGTTGTCTGCCTTTTTTTTGTGTGCTCTTGGAACTACAACATATAGCTATAGTTATGATTTTTATGAATTACATACCTCTTAGTGGTTGTTGTGGCGTCTCATGCTGGAATATAGCAGATCTCTCTCCAGCTGCTCCGTTGCCTTAAGACGGCTCTGTCCTTGGAACTGGCTAATCCTCATTTTCCCATCATCCCTGTTACTGCACATAGTTTTACCATACTACCAGTACTAGTAGCACCATTAAGAATTTTTAATTTCTATATATTTCATTCAGGTCATTTTGTTTTTGGTTTTCTAAACTAAAGGGACATTGTATTAAAAGTGTGTGTGTATCTATCTATCTTTATTTATTTTTATTATAGGGTTAGAAAGCAATTTCCAAATGTAAATTACATAAAAGATGTGTTTGCACACACAGCTCACTTGTGAAAGGGGCAGGCATTACATGCGTAACAAGGAAGTTAAATATATTACTTATAATAATATCCATTTCAAAAGTAGTACATTTAAAAATGTCCTCTTTAAGATTGAATGAATGGAAAGAAAATTGTCTCTATGCAGCAAATTTTTGCCAAAATGGCAACTTTGGGGCTAGATCATTAAGCTTAAAGGGATACTGAACCCACATTTTTTTCTTTCATGATTCAGATAGATCATGCAATTTTAAGCATCTTTCTAATATACTCCTATTATCAAATTTTTGTAGTTATATTGGTATCTTTATTTGAAAAAGCAGGAATGTAAGCTTAGGAGCCAGCCCATCTTTAGTTCAGCACCTGGGTAGTGTTTGCTGATTGGTGACTAAATGTAGTCAGCAATCAACAAGCGCTATCCAGGGTTCTGAACCAAAAAAGGGCCAGCTCATAAGCTTTACAATCCTGCTAAATAGCAGTAATAAACAACAAATACACAAAGGGATAATAAAGTCAAATTGTCTTCATATGACTATTATATATCAGCAATTAAGTGTACCACAAAAATGCATATAGAGGAAATGCTTTAAATCATTTAATATTGTCATTTTGTTGGTACAATTTACAAGTTTTCAAATCAAGAGCAGTTCAGGAATACAGTGCTTTAAAAGAGTTATTTTTACAAATAAATTAATACAATGATCTACCTGTATGATGGTTCTGAGTAATTACAGATACTGTAGATAGTCTTCACACTGTCATGAGTACATTGGGCTAGATTACCAGTGAAGCGCTATTTAAAGTGATGGTAAATCCTAGTGTTTAAAAAATACTATTATTTACCATCCCTAAAAATAAAATTGACCTTCATTAATCAGTTTAAAAAAACTGAAGAAAAGGTGCCTTTATGTCGCCGTGGCTTCACTGCTAAGCCTAGGAGCTCTGCTGGCCCACAGCACTGCTCATATTTTCAACGATGCAACGGCTATTGGCTAAGATGTGGAAAAATGTGGAAAATGTGGAAAAATAACCTCATTTTTTTTTTAAACTGATAAATGAAGGTGGCCTTTATGTTTAGTGATGGCAAATCCTAGCGTTTTTGAAATGTGGTAAACCCAACATGAAATACAGTATGAATATTTCATATAACAATGTTTTTCACATAGCATAATATTTTCTATTCTTAACTAAATATTTTTATATATATAATATTACATGTAAAATATTTTTTACAAATTATTAAACATATTGTAAAATATTCTAAATACTCCATAGAATATATATATAATAATTGAAAGTAACTTTGAAATTTGCTAGAAAAAAAATCTGCTCATTTGAAATGTATTAATGTTATGGCATTGCCTTTTTATTATGCCTTTGTTGATTATGCAATTATACTGTAGTTAATGGTCCTATAACCACAGAGAGCTCACTCCTTTATATCTCCATTTGTCCAGCTACTTCACACAATAATAGTCAATATGCACTGTGAGTTTATCACCCATGGCTAAATGAGCAACAAACCTATGTGTTTGTATGCAAATCTCTTTATGTGCTACTTCCTGTTCTGTTTACACCCAGTATAACCCAACAATAAACTTGAATTGTGCAACCAGCCACAATTGTGGTCAAATATATGGTATTTGCAGTAAATACAAACCCCTACGCTGTCAGTTTAACAAGAGCCTTGGGGGGGCTGGGAGATAGATTTGCTGATTCTCACAGGCAGTAAAGCGGCTTGTGATGGGATTATCTATTATCGTCTCAGGCAGGGAGCACCCACAGACATGAGGATGGAATGGGGGAGGGTCATATGAGGACGGCACGCAGCTGGTGATTGCAAAACACTAGTTTACATAGACAAAAATGTTACAATGGTTAGTACTGAACACAGATCAGGTAGGTAGGGGTGCCACTTTTTTGATAAAATACTGGGCCCACAACTTAGCATAAACAATTATGCAGCATAACTCATTAGCTAATAGTGATACAGAATTTAAAATAATAATGTATTTCAAATTTGATTCTCAAACTTGCTCCTCTCCCGGCTTCCAGCATAACAAATTTATGCTACACTCCGACTCCTCTACCCTCAAACTCTCTTAGCAAAACTGCTTTGCACCATGTCATCTATGCCATACAATTCTGTGCATCTTTTCTCCACTTTTAATAGCCTCCTGTGCCCACCTTCGCCTCGCATTACCACTTGTCTCACAGCACATGACTTTTCAATACACTTCAAAACTAAAACTGACATGAAAAACCTTCTACCACAACAATACCCACTCCTCACAAATCACTACACACTTTCAAACTCAACTTACCCATAAACTCTGCATGTTCTCTTCTGTTACAGAGGAGGAGGAGGAGGTTTCTGCTCTCCTTTCATCTTCACATCTTATTATATGTCCCCTTGATCGTATTTAGTGATTTAAAAAGGTATTAGCCGAGCATGGACTAGGAAGTTTTTCAACATAACTTTATTGAAAGATGAAGCATGAGGTAAAATAAAATTTAAAATACACCTGCGCTTTTTAAAGGCAACAATTGTCTCAGATTGGTGCGCAATACATCATGTGACTTTTATTGTTAAAGGAATAGTCTAGTCAGGGGGGTGTCAATCAACCCGATCGTACTCGATCGGGTTGATTTCCGGTGATGTCAGTCCGCCTGCTCAGAGCAGGTTATGGAGCAGCAGTCTTTGTGACCGTTGCTTCATAACTGCTGTTTCTGGCGAGCCATTCGGAGCTTGATAGATAGGCCCCCATTATCAAATTTTCTTTGTTCTCTTGGTATCTTTATTTGAATGTAAGTATAGGAGCAGGCCCATTTTTGGTTCAGCACCTGGGTAGTGCTTGCTGATTTGTGGATACATTTAGACACCAATCAGAAAGCGCTACCCAGGTGCTGAACCAAAAATGGGCCGGCTCCTACTAAATTCTTGCTTTTTTAAATGAAGATAACAAGAGAACGGAAAAAAATTGATACTATACTCTATCTGAATCATGAAAGTTACATTTTAACTAGACTATTCCTTTAAGTACAAATGTTAACCCAATGTGGACTTAAAGGAACATTATACACTCTTTTTTTTTTCTTTGTATAAATGTTTTGTAGATGATCTATATATATAGCCCATAAAAGTTTTTTTTTTTTTTAAATGTATAGTTTTGCTTATTTTTAAATAACATTGCTCTGATGTTTAGACTCCTAACCAAGCTCCAAAGTTTTATGAGAATACCGTCAGATACCTACTCCAGCCTGATCCTGTTTGTGTAAAGGGTCTTTTCATATGCAAAAGAAGGGGGAGGGGAGGGAGTGTCTTATTTCCCACTTGTGGGCTTTCCAGCTACCCTTTCAACAGAGCTAAACTGAGAGCTTCTAAGTAAGTTTTCTCTTGTAAGGTGTATCCAGTCCACGGATCATCCATTACTTGTGGGATATTCTCATTCCCAACAGGAAGTTGCAAGAGGACACCCACAGCAGAGCTGTTATATAGCTCCTCCCCTAACTGCCATATCCAGTCATTCTCTTGCAACTCTCAACACGCATGGAGGTAGTAAGAGAGAATTGGCAAAAGTCCATGAGCTAGTGACGTATGGGATATACAATCCTACCAGGAGGGGCAACGTTTCCCAAACCTCAAAATGCCTATAAATACACCCCTCACCACACCCACAATTCAGTTTTTACAAACTTTGCCTCCTATGGAGGTGGTGAAGTAAGTTTGTGCTTGATTTTCTTCTGTGATATGCGCTTCTAAGCATTTTGAAGCCCGATTCCTCTCAGAGTACAGCGAATGTCAGAGGGTTTTGAAGGGAGTATCACCTACTGAATTCTATGGTTTTCCTCGCGGGAAATCTTTTCATAGGTTCTCTGTTATCAGTCGTAGAGATTAATCTCCTACCTCCCTTTTCAGATCAACGATATACTCTCATATTCCATTACCTCTACTGATAACTGTTTCAGTACTGGTTTGGCTATCTGCTATATGTGGATAGGTGCCTTTCGGTAAGTATGTTTTTATTTCTTAAAATGACAGTCAACCATGGAATTGTTATTGTTTTAAAAGATAGATAATCCCTTTATTACTCATTCCCCAGTTTTGCATAACCAACACAGTTATATTAATGTACTTTTTACCTTTGTGATTACCTTGTATCTAGGAACCTTCTTCCAGCCCCCTGATCACATGACTGTGACTGTTTATCATCTATTGTCTTAAATTTAGCATTGTATTGTGCTAGATCTTAAATAACTTTCTGTGCCTGAACACAGTGTTATCTATATAGCCCACGTGTACTTTCTGTCTCTTTGTGTTGAAAAGAGATTTAAAAAGCATGTGATTAGAGGCAGCCCTCAAAGGCTTAGAAATTAGCATATGAGCCTACCTATGTTTAGTTTAAACTAAGAATACCAAGAGAAAAAAGCAAATTTGATGATAAAAGTAAATTGGAAAGTTGATTAAAATTAAAAGTCCTATCTGAATAATGAAGGTTTAATTTATACTTGACTGTCCCTTTAAAGACACTCACAGCTATGGTTTGGCACTTTATGTATTAATGTAAATTTCTAAAAATATGTATTGTACTTATATTTGCCATGAGTCAGGTTTATGTATATTTCCTTTTGCAGACTTTCAGTTTCAAAATTGGGAAAAACATATTTAGGAAGTTATTTTTTCTTACCTGAGGTATAGTCTTTTCTTCAAAATTGACTGTTTTCATTCATTTTTGCGGGCAAAATTTAGGCTCGTGAAGCCTCAAAATGCTGATATTTATTGCGTCATTCTTGGTGCGAGAATTTTTATTGGCTCGAAGGTACGTTCGGTTACGCAAATTTGTCATTTCCGGTGTCTTAGTTGACGCTAGGTTTCCTTGCACAAGGTTGCGTCTGCTATGACACGAGTTGCGTCATTTCCAGATGTTATTAGCGCAAAAAATTTTTCGTTTTGCGTTGCGCTTCATACTTGGTGCCAAATAATTTTATTATTTAAACCCCACTTCCTATATGCCTCCTGCCTTTTTCTATGCTCAGAGGGCTATGTTGTTTGCATTTTTTCCCATTCCTGAAACTGCCATATAAGGAAATTGATAATTTTGCTTTATATGTTGTTGTTTTCTCTTACATTTGCAAGATGTCTCAATCCGATTCTGTCTCAGAAACCACTGTTGGATTCCTGCTGCCTGATAACAGTTCTACCACAGATAAGTGTATCTGTTGTAAGTTAGCGGAGATTATATCTCCAGCTGTAGTTTTGTCATGATAAGCTTTTACATGCAGAGAATGTATCCATCAGTACTAGTACTATGCCTGTTGTTCCTTCAACATCTATTTATTATTATTATCGGTTATTTGTAGAGCGCCAACAGATTCCACAGCGCTATAAACAAAGGGGGAGCACAACAAAACAATTATAGGGATCAAATGGGTAGAGGGCCCTGCCAAGAGTTGCACTGTTGTAGTCAGCTCTTAAGAAGGTGATCTACAAACAGCTGGACTCTTAGGCTTACATGCTAAGGGGGTTCAGGGGATTGCAATGGAGGAGAGGAACTGGTATTAGGAAAGGTTAGTGTAGGTTGTATGCATCCCTGAACAGTAGAGTCTTTAGGGAGCACTTGAAACTTTTAAAACTAGAATAGAGTCTTGTGGAGCGAGGCAGAGAGTTCCACAAGATGGGAGCCAGTCTGGAGAAGTCCTGTAAACAGGAGTGTGATGAGGTGACAAGAGGAGGAGAGTAGGAGGTTATGAGCAGAGCGAAGGGGACGGGAGGGAGAATATCTGAAGACAAGGTCTGAGTTGTAGGGGGGAGCAGTGCAGTTGAGGGCTTTGTATGTCAGAATGAGAATTTTGTGTTTGATCCTAGAGGCAAGAGGAAGCCAGTGAAGGGATTGGCAGAGAGGTGCAGCAGATGAAGAGCGACGTGTAAGGAAGATGAGTCTGGCAGAGGCATTCATTATGGATTGTAAAGGAGCTAGGCGACAGGTGGGGAGACGAGAGACAGAGTTGCAGTAATCAAGGCGGGAAAGAATGAGAGAGTGGATTAAAATCTTAGTTGTGTCTTGTGTAAGGAAGTGTCTAATTTTAGAGATGTTTTTAAGGTGGAAGCGGCCAAGGACTGAATGTGAGGAGTGAAAGAAAGATCTGAGTCAAATGTGATCCCGAGACATTGGGCGTGCGGGGTAGGGGTAATGATGGAGTTGTCGACAGTTATAGAGAACTTGGGGGTGGAGAGTTTTGAGGAAGGGGGGAAAATAAGAAAAAAAACATACGACAGTATAGTGATAGAGTGCGCCAAAACGCTCCAATAAGAGCGTGTTGTATAGCCAGAATAATTGGTCTAGGCTCTATAGTAAAGAGCAACAATACTGCTGAGTAAGTGACATAATCACCATATGTGGCAAAAAAATGACACAAAATGTGTGTAATATGTGATAATAAAATAACTTAAATGCAAAACATAAAAAGGTGTAACATCTGAAAATGATGACAGTTAATAGCAAATATAAATAAAATGCAATATCTATATAATAACAAACATTGATGTTTAAAATGCTTATCGTGCTAAAGTCCCTTGAAAACGGTATCTCAAAACCATCAGTGTCTCTAATAGTTAGATGGAGACTTCGGCACAATGAGGATATTGGAGTGCAGCAGGCAGCTGGTCTTGGGACTGTGTGATCGAACAGAGTATCTAAAAAATTAACAAAAGAAGACAGCGCCTCATAGTGCAAATAAGTTTCAAAAGATGGGGTCACAACAGGAGACAAACAGTTGAAAATGTACTCACATGAGCACTGGCACTCTTATATAAAGAAGTGCGAATGAGCAGGCTGACGTTTTCACAGCAGTCAGTACCCTGAAAAGTAGATGGTATCCAAACTTCCAAGATGCAGCTGTGGGCTCTCCTCCACGAGTCAAGATGGGATTGTCTGGAGCAGCGCTGTGTAAGCAGCTTTCACTGTGTGCAGCATACACTTGGAGCTAATGTTCCCAAGAAGTCTCTCAACGGAGATATAAATGAAGGTCAAAACTCTGTGATAGCAGCAAAGTTTATAGTAATAAAAAAGCCAATACAACTAGGCTCAGATAAAAAGATGTAAGGACAATTTATTTTAAGAGCTTAAACGCGTTTCTCGGCCGCAAGCTCCTGGCCGTTTCATCAGATATAATGAATTACACATGTAAGTGAAAAACAGGTTTAAAAAAGGTGCCAGGACATTTCATTGGTCAGAATTAAACCAATCCTAGCCTTAGATACATTGTATACAAATCTAAAATATAACAATATCGGTGTGATATTCTGTGTTTACTCTGTTACAATTATGAATATAGTTTTGGATCTCAATTGCAGTGTTGCATAAAATGAGTTTGTTCCACCTGAGTTTCTGTATTCAATGTGGATGAATACAGATTAACTATCAGTGAAAAGTTATTAAAGGTTAAAGTTAATCTGGGCACAATGTAACAACACAAAGGCTCTGGTGTTATAGTAAACAAAGTCTCTGTTAGTTAGTTCAGGCAAGGTGTTACCTTGTATCAGATAGTGTAGAGATGGAAACAATCCTATTCAGACTTGCTGACAAGCTGCTGACACACTGAATCAGAGTAGGCTGTACTGAAGCTGAATGAACAGAGAGTGATGTCACAAAAGGGGGTGTGGATAAGTTCCGGTTTTACAATCCAATTTTCCTCTTTGTAATTGCTTTGGTTTTCTTCTGGTTAGTTGACTTGCACTCAGGAAACAACCACTAAGTGCCAGTGGAGTTGTGGCAAGAAAGGAGCGCAAGATTTTGTAATAGGAAGGTGTGCTGTGAAATATGTTGCGGTCCAATGTAGCTTCAGAAACTGCAGGGGCAATAAATGCTGCAGTAGTAGAGAGGAGTTTTAATCCTTAGTTCAGATGTCCAAGTGGCTTAGAGAAAGGAGATTATGTTAGGTTTGTATCCTAAGAAACAACTGCACATACACCTGCTAGGAAGCAGTTTCAATACTAAGCACTTGTTTACAGGAAACAGGATACTCTTAAAGACAAAGTGGGAAGGGCTATGAAATGACTGACAGGAGACCTGACATGACCCCCCACCTAAGCAAGCTGTCCCACAGCTTGAGGCCGGGGACAATCCGGATTTCGCCTATGGAATTGTGCCACCAACTTAGGAGCGGAAAGATTAGAGGAGGGTTCCCAGGTGTCATCTTCCTCGGTGTAGTTCTTCCAGCGCACCAAATACTGGAGTTCGCCCCTGGAAATCCTAGAATCCACCAGACTTTCAACTTCATACTCCAGCAAATCGGAAGGAACTGAAGTAGATGAAGCATTTGGAGTAGATCCTCTAGTTGGTTTTGCCGGTTTCAATAGTGATACATGAAAGGTTGGATGAAGTTTTGATGATGGAGGCAATGTCAAAGTGACTGCATTCTGGTTAACGACCTTGGCAATAGGAAAGGGTCCAATAAACAGACTACCAAGTTTTTTACTGGGTACTTGCATTTTTAAATTCTTGGTGGATAACCAAACAAGATCTCCAACCTGATAGTTTGGTGATGGTCTTCTACGCAGATCATAGTATCGTTTTTGGGTCTCTTGTGCAGCAATTATGTTGTGTCGGATTTGTTTGAATATTTCAAGTAGTGAATTATGGAACTCATCGACCAATGGTGAAGGTGATGGAAGTGAATCAGTCAGTAGTATTTGAGGATGATATCCATAATTCGCAAAGAACGGAGATAATTTAGTTGAAGAATTGGTATTATTGTTATAAGCGAATTCTGCTAGATGAATGTGTTGGAGCCAATCTTGTTGATGTTGAGAACAATAGCAGCGAATGTACTGTTCAAGCCATTGATTAAGTTTCTCAGTTTGGCCATTGGTCTGAGGATGGAATGAAGTGGAATATCTATGGTCTATTTGGAGTTTGTCACACAATTTTCTCCAAAATTGAGAGGTGAATTGAGTTCCACGATCAGTGGTGATTCTACGTGGGATCCCGTGATATTTGACAACATGTTTCATGAATAAATCTTCAGTTTCTGTAGATGTAGGTAATTTGTGGAAGGGTATAAAGTGACCCATCTTCGTAAAGAGATCTATGACTACCAGAATGGCGTTCTGTTTGCCAGAAGGAGGCAAGTCGACAATAAAATCCATTCCAATATGTTCCCAAGGTTTGGTAGATGGAGCGATAGGCATTAAGAGTCCGTAAGGTTTCTGTCTTTCTGGTTTGGTAGTAACACATACATGACAGGTGTCTACATATTCTGTAATGGACCTCCTCATAGCTGGCCACCAAAACTGTCTTGCTATGATTGCTATAGTTTTATTCACTCCGAGATTACCAGAGATGGGAGAATCATGGTACATTTTAAGTATAGGTTCAACTAATATGTCAGGTAGGTAAAGTTGTTCACCATGATAATATAATCCATTGGTATGCTTTGTTACCAAAGAATGTGGAATCTCTTTGTCGTCGTTAAGTGCTTTGCGTAAAGATGTTATGAAATCCTGTTGTGTTGACAGATGGATAAAACGTTCTGCTGGAATGATAAAATATGGATTTGTGCTTTGTGTTGGTTTGGTATCCTTTCTTGACAAAGCATCGGCTTTGCCATTCTTACTGGCTGGTCGATACATGATATGAAAATCAAAACGTGAGAAGTAAAGGCTCCATCGAACCTGTCTTGCAGATAGTGTTTTGTTTTTTTGAAGAAACTCTAAATTTCTGTGGTCTGTGTATATGAGTATTGGAGTACAAGTCCCCTCAAGCAGGTGTCTCCAGTGTTCCAAGGAGTTTCTTATTGCCAAAAGCTCCTTGTCTCCAATGGAGTAATTCATCTCAGCAGCAGTCATCACCTTAGAATAAAAAGAGACTGGATGAATGGGGGAATCTATCGTTTCTCTTTGCGAGAGTACTGCACCAACTGCAAAGTCAGATGAATCCATTTCTAGAATATACTGCAGCCTTGGGTTTGGAAAATGTAATATAGGTGCAGATGTAAAACAATGTTTTAGGTATGAAAATGTTTCGGCAGCACTAGGTGTCCAACGGAACGGAGTAGTCGAGCTAATAAGTTGTGTGAGAGGTCTTGCAATCTTGGAGTAGTTTTTTATAAATTTTCTGTAATAGTTTGCAAATCCCAAAAAACGTTGCAATTCTTTTTTAGTAGCGGGTTCTTTCCATTCTAAGACTGTCTGGACTTTGTTGTCTTGCATTTGGATCCCAGTTGGACTGATATGGTATCCAAGAAATGACACCTCCTTAGTATGGAACAAACACTTCTCTGGCTTAGCGTATAATTGATGAAATCGAAGTCTTGTCAAAACCTTCCTGACATCTTTAACATGTTGCTCCATAGTGTCTGAATATATAAGGATGTCATCAAGATAAATGACAATGCATACATCGAGTAGATCTCTGAATATTTCATTGATGAAATGCTGGAAAGTGGCTGGCGCATTACATAAACCAAACGGCATTACCAGATACTCGAATAAACCGTATCTGGTTCTAAATGCCGTCAGCCACTCATCCCCTTCTCGTATGCGGATTAAATTATATGCGCCACATAGATCAAGCTTTGTGAATATTTTAGCATCTTGTAGGCATTCTATGAGTTCCGGTATCAAAGGTAGAGGATACCTGTTTTTGATTGTTCTTTTATTGAGTTCTCGATAGTCTATGATAGGTCTTAAAGACGAGTCCTTGTTCCTTACGAAGAACATTCCCGCTCCCGCGGGTGAGGTAGACGGTCTGATAAATCCTTTCCTCAGATTTTCTTCAAGATATTCTTTCAAATGTGCCAACTCTGGCGGGCTGAGTGGGTATAGGTGTCCAAACGGTATGGATGACCCTGGTATTAACTCAATTGGGCAATCGTACTTGCGATGAGGTGGTAAAGTTTCTGCCATCTTTTTGCTGAACACGTCCTGAAAATCAGTATATTGAGGGGGTAGTGTCGGAATAGGATCTGGAATTTGTATTAGTATATCCCTTGGGTAACAGGATTGTTGACAATAAGTGGAGTTTAGTTCAACAGCTAGAGTTTTCCAGTTTATGCCAGGTTGGTGTAGCCGCAACCAATCTAAGCCTAGTACAATGGGAAACAAAGGTGAAGGCAATACATCGAAAACAATATACTCTGTGTGACCAGTGTGAGTTGTAACTAATAATGGTATAGTACTGTGTGTTATAGGACCTGTGGATATTGTAGTACCATCAATAACTCTAATTACAACAGGAGTTTGCTTAACCACTAGTGGAATTTTATTATTTACAGTGAAAGTTCTATCTATGTAGTTTCCTGTAGCTCCTGAATCTATGATGGCATCAATCCTCGTTCGGTTTTGGTCCCACTGTAAAAATAGAGATAGATGACAGTAAGTTGGTTTTAGATCTTTAGGCATAACAGAATGTATATAAGTAAATTTACTTCTCTTTGTACGGATAAGTAGTGGGCAATCCTTCACACTGTGATTAGGGTTAGCACAGTACATACATAATTGTTGTGCTCTCCGACGGCTCCTCTCTTCTGACGTCAGGGGTCCTCGAATAACCCCGATGTCCATTGCTTCTGGATTACTGTTTGATATTGCTTGGGGATTAGGAGACTCTGAAAAGTGAATTTGAGGTAGCCACGGCGTGTACTCTGAGGATTGACGTTCTTCCTTCCTCTCTCTGAGACGCCTATCTATTTGCACAACTAACTTCATTAAATCTTATAGCGTCTTGGGAGGTTCAATGCGAGCTAGCTCGTCTTTTATTGGATCAGACAACCCAAGCCTGAATTGATTTTTCAGCGCTACTGAATTCCACTGTGAATCTGTGGCGTAATGTTTAAATTCAGTGAGGTATTCTTCTGCATTTTTCTTTCCTTGTTTTAATGCTCTCATTCTTGTTTCAGCTGTGTTCTGGATGTTCATATCCTGATACAGATCATCCATTGCTTCATAGAATTCATCAAGAGAGCTTAAAATAGGATCATCATTTTCATAGAATTGGTCGGCCCATGCCCTGGGTTTTCCACGTAAAAAGGATATTATCGTTAATACCTTTAGTTTATCAGTATTATATGTTTTATTTCTTAAATAAAAAAACAAATTGCAAGCATTTTTAAACTGTCTATAGAGCTTCCTGTCACCATGAAACATATCTGGTTGAGATACAAAAGGTTCTGGGATAGTTTCAGTATGACCTGATTTTTGTTGTATTGAGTCCTTTATTATTTTATGCAAAGTTTGATTTTCTAGCTGAATTTCCCTTAACCCTTGATTAAGTTGATCCACACGTTGAGAAAGTGAATAAACATACTGAGGCAGCTCTGCTGGATCCATTTCACTGTTTGGCTTAGTATTCTGTGATATTCTGTGTTTACTCTGTTACAATTATGAATATAGTTTTGGATCTCAATTGCAGTGTTGCATAAAATGAGTTTGTTCCACCTGAGTTTCTGTATTCAATGTGGATGAATACAGATTAACTATCAGTAAAAAGTTATTAAAGGTTAAAGTTAATCTGGGCACAATGTAACAACACAAAGGCTCTGGTGTTATAGTAAACAAAGTCTCTGTTAGTTAGTTCAGGCAAGGTGTTACCTTGTATCAGATAGTGTAGAGATGGAAACAATCCTATTCAGACTTGCTGACAGGCTGCTGACACACTGAATCAGAGTAGGCTGTACTGAAGCTGAATGAACAGAGAGTGATGTCACAAAAGGGGGTGTGGCTAAGTTCCGGTTTTACAATCCAATTTTCCTCTTTGTAATTGCTTTGGTTTTCTTCTGGTTAGTTGACTTGCACTCAGGAAACAACCACTAAGTGCCAGTGGATTTGTGGCAAGAAGGGAGCGCAAGATTTTGTAATAGGAAGGTGTGCTGTGAAATATGTTGCGGTCCAATGTAGCTTCAGAAACTGCAGGGGCAATAAATGCTGCAGTAGTAGAGAGGAGTTTTAATCCTTAGTTCAGATGTCCAAGTGGCTTAGAGAAAGGAGATTATGTTAGGTTTGTATCCTAAGAAACAACTGCACATACACCTGCTAGGAAGCAGTTTCAATACTAAGCACTTGTTTACAGGAAACAGGATACTCTTAAAGACAAAGTGGGAAGGGCTATGAAATGACTGACAGAAGACCTGACAATCGGAACAAATTACATAGAAATAAAAATAACATAGAAATATGATAATAGACGCTTCTTGACTAAGAAATAAAAACATGTTGATGTTAAGAATATTTATGATTTGCATCAAAACAGAGGCTTAAGTACATTTGATCTATGAAATATTGTAGAACGCCACATATATAAAAAATATTTGTGAAGAATGTGTAAAGTTTGTTTGTATTTTGACACTATGTTCAATAATGTCTAAAAATTTGATAAATGTGTATCGATTGTAAAATTTAAAATACTGATGACAGTGTGCATAGTGACTAATCCTTGGTGTTGTAAATAACAGACTGCAATTTAAAAGGATATATGCAAATACTAATAGTTTTTTTGGGATCACGGGAGGATTTTCATTAAAGATCCCGTGTAAGAAAAAAATATTATAATTGAGATGTGAACCTTCTGGCAACTGTATAGTATATTCCGGGAAGAAAGACATATAATAATAATGAGATGTCAAAAGGACAAAAGGTGATATTGAATAAAAATATTTATATTTAATAAAAATATTTCTTGCTTACACTTTTGGATCCCGAAGAAAGTATAGAATGACAGGACCACATTATGTGTGGCATTATGTATCATTCTTCCCTGAATTGCATGTTAATATGTACTGGGCCAACTGAAGGCTATGTTTCTAATCCTCAGTGAAAATAAGGAGCTCAGTTTTGGAGAGATTTAGCTTGAGGTAGTGAGAGGACATCCAGTTAGAGATGTGAGAATGACAGTTAGTGACACGGGTTAGCAAGGAAGGAGATAGGTCTGGTTCTGGTACAGAGAAGTAGATTTGGGTGTCGTCGGCATACAAATGATATTGTAAACCGTGAGACTTTATTAGGGAACCTAGTGATGACGTGTAGATTGAGAAGAGAAGGGGACCGAGTAAAGAGCCTTGCGGTACTCCGACAGAAAGTGGTGACGGGGCAGAGGAGGCCCCAGAGAAGGCTACACTAAAGGTACAGTTTGACAAGTAGGAAGAGAGCCACGAGAGGGCTGTGTCACAGATGCCGAAGGATTGAAGGGTTTGGATCAAAAAAGGGTGGGCAACAGGCTGCAGACAGATCAAGGAGGATAAGCAGAGAGAAGAAGCCTTTTGATTTTGCTGTAAGTAGGTCGTTGGTAACCTTAACAATTGCTGTCTCTGTGGAGTGATGGGGACGAAATCCAGATTGCAGTGGGTCAAGGAGGGAGTTTATTGTAAGGAAATGGGATAGGTGTGCATTAACCAGTTTTTTTAATGTACATGATATCCCTGTGAATATAATAGATTTTATTGCTGATGCGATTCAGAAGGCTTTGTCTGCCATTCCGCCTTCTAATAAACGTAAAAAGGTCTTTTAAAACATCTCATAAAGATTAAGAATTTTCAAATGACCGAAAACATACTGAATTATCCTCCTCTGATGAGGATCTATCTGATTTAGAAGATCCTACAGATATTGACACTGACAAATCTACTTATCTCTTTAAGATGGAGTATATTTGTTCCTTGTTGAAAGAAGTGTTAATTACTTTGGATATTGAGGAAACTAGTCCTCTTGATATTAAAACTAGTAAACGTTTTAATTCTGTTTATAAACCTCCTGTGGTTACTCCAGAGGTTTTTCCAGTTCCTGATGCTATTTCTGATATGATTTCAAAGGAATGGAATAGGCCTGGTACTTCTTATATTCCTTCTTCTAGGTTTAAGAAGTTGTATCCTTTACCAGCAGCCAGATTGGAGTTTTGGGAAAAAATCCCCAAAGTTTATAGGGCTATTTCTACTCTTGCCAAATGTACTACTATCCCTATGGAAGATAGTACTTCCTTTAAGGATCCTTTAGATAGGAAACTTGAATCTTATCTAAGAAATGCTTATTTATTTTCTGGCTATCTTCTCAGACCTGCAATTTCAATAGCTGATGCTGCAGCTGCATCAACCTTCTGGTTGGAAATCTTAGTGCAACAGGAAACAGATTCTGATTTTTATAGCATTGTTCGCTTGCTTCAACATGCTAATCATTTTATCTGTGATGCTATTTTTGATATCATCAAAATTGATGTTAAATCTATGTCTTTAACTATTTTAGCAAGAAGAGCTTTGTGGCTCAAATATTGGAATGCTGGCATGGTATCTAAGTCTAGATTACTATCTCTTTCTTTCCAAGGTAAAAATGTATTTGGTTCTCAGTTGGATTCCATTATTTCAACTGTCACTGGGGGGAAGGGAGTTTTTTTACCTCAGGATAAAAGATCTAAAGCTTCTAATCGTTTTTGTTCCCTTCGACAGGCAAGGTTACCAATCAATATTTTAGAATTCTATTTTCAGGGCTCTTCAGGTTTGGCGTCTATTGAAGAGAGAACCATTCATTTGTTTTCAGATGGACAATGTCACAAATTATTAAATTTGAAGGTATGGAAATTGAACGCTTAGTGCTTAGTCATAGAGGTTTCTCTGACTCATTGATTGATACTATGTTAGGTGAGGTAGACGGTCTGATAAATCCTTTCCTCAGATTTTCTTCAAGATATTCTTTCAAATGTGCCAACTCTGGCGGGCTGAGTGGGTATAGGTGTCCAAACGGTATGGATGACCCTGGTATTAACTCAATTGGGCAATCGTACTTGCGATGAGGTGGTAAAGTTTCTGCCATCTTTTTGCTGAACACGTCCTGAAAATCAGTATATTGAGGGGGTAGTGTCGGAATAGGATCTGGAATTTGTATTAGTATATCCCTTGGGTAACAGGATTGTTGACAATAAGTGGAGTTTAGTTCAACAGCTAGAGTTTTCCAGTTTATGCCAGGTTGGTGTAGCCGCAACCAATCTAAGCCTAGTACAATGGGAAACAAAGGTGAAGGCAATACATCGAAAACAATATACTCTGTGTGACCAGTGTGAGTTGTAACTAATAATGGTATAGTACTGTGTGTTATAGGACCTGTGGATATTGTAGTACCATCAATAACTCTAATTACAACAGGAGTTTGCTTAACCACTAGTGGAATTTTATTATTTACAGTGAAAGTTCTATCTATGTAGTTTCCTGTAGCTCCTGAATCTATGATGGCATCAATCCTCGTTCGGTTTTGGTCCCACTGTAAAAATAGAGATAGATGACAGTAAGTTGGTTTTAGATCTTTAGGCATAACAGAATGTATATAAGTAAATTTACTTCTCTTTGTACGGATAAGTAGTGGGCAATCCTTCACACTGTGATTAGGGTTAGCACAGTACATACATAATTGTTGTGCTCTCCGACGGCTCCTCTCTTCTGACGTCAGGGGTCCTCGAATAACCCCGATGTCCATTGCTTCTGGATTACTGTTTGATATTGCTTGGGGATTAGGAGACTCTGAAAAGTGAATTTGAGGTAGCCACGGCGTGTACTCTGAGGATTGACGTTCTTCCTTCCTCTCTCTGAGACGCCTATCTATTTGCACAACTAACTTCATTAAATCTTATAGCGTCTTGGGAGGTTCAATGCGAGCTAGCTCGTCTTTTATTGGATCAGACAACCCAAGCCTGAATTGATTTTTCAGCGCTACTGAATTCCACTGTGAATCTGTGGCGTAATGTTTAAATTCAGTGAGGTATTCTTCTGCATTTTTCTTTCCTTGTTTTAATGCTCTCATTCTTGTTTCAGCTGTGTTCTGGATGTTCATATCCTGATACAGATCATCCATTGCTTCATAGAATTCATCAAGAGAGCTTAAAATAGGATCATCATTTTCATAGAATTGGTCGGCCCATGCCCTGGGTTTTCCACGTAAAAAGGATATTATCGTTAATACCTTTAGTTTATCAGTATTATATGTTTTATTTCTTAAATCAAAAAACAAATTGCAAGCATTTTTAAACTGTCTATAGAGCTTCCTGTCACCATGAAACATATCTGGTTGAGATACAAAAGGTTCTGGGATAGTTTCAGTATGACCTGATTTTTGTTGTATTGAGTCCTTTATTATTTTATGCAAAGTTTGATTTTCTAGCTGAATTTCCCTTAACCCTTGATTAAGTTGATCCACACGTTGAGAAAGTGAATAAACATACTGAGGCAGCTCTGCTGGATCAATTTCACTGTTTGGCTTAGTATTCTGTGATATTCTGTGTTTACTCTGTTACAATTATGAATATAGTTTTGGATCTCAATTGCAGTGTTGCATAAAATGAGTTTGTTCCACCTGAGTTTCTGTATTCAATGTGGATGAATACAGATTAACTATCAGTAAAAAGTTATTAAAGGTTAAAGTTAATCTGGGCACAATGTAACAACACAAAGGCTCTGGTGTTATAGTAAACAAAGTCTCTGTTAGTTAGTTCAGGCAAGGTGTTACCTTGTATCAGATAGTGTAGAGATGGAAACAATCCTATTCAGACTTGCTGACAGGCTGCTGACACACTGAATCAGAGTAGGCTGTACTGAAGCTGAATGAACAGAGAGTGATGTCACAAAAGGGGGTGTGGCTAAGTTCTGGTTTTACAATCCAATTTTCCTCTTTGTAATTGCTTTGGTTTTCTTCTGGTTAGTTGACTTGCACTCAGGAAACAACCACTAAGTGCCAGTGGATTTGTGGCAAGAAGGGAGCGCAAGATTTTGTAATAGGAAGGTGTGCTGTGAAATATGTTGCGGTCCAATGTAGCTTCAGAAACTGCAGGGGCAATAAATGCTGCAGTAGTAGAGAGGAGTTTTAATCCTTAGTTCAGATGTCCAAGTGGCTTAGAGAAAGGAGATTATGTTAGGTTTGTATCCTAAGAAACAACTGCACATACACCTGCTAGGAAGCAGTTTCAATACTAAGCACTTGTTTACAGGAAACAGGATACTCTTAAAGACAAAGTGGGAAGGGCTATGAAATGACTGACAGAAGACCTGACAATCGGAACAAATTACATAGAAATAAAAATAACATAGAAATATGATAATAGACGCTTCTTGGCTAAGAAATAAAAACATGTTGATGTTAAGAATATTTATGATTTGCATCAAAACAGAGGCTTAAGTACATTTGATCTATGAAATATTGTAGAACGCCACATATATAAAAAATATTTGTGAAGAATGTGTAAAGTTTGTTTGTATTTTGACACTATGTTCAATAATGTCTAAAAATTTGATAAATGTGTATCGATTGTAAAATTTAAAATACTGATGACAGTGTGCATAGTGACTAATCCTTGGTGTTGTAAATAACAGACTGCAATTTAAAAGGATATATGCAAATACTAATAGTTTTTTTGGGATCACGGGAGGATTTTCATTAAAGATCCCGTGTAAGAAAAAAATATTATAATTGAGATGTGAACCTTCTGGCAACTGTATAGTATATTCCGGGAAGAAAGACATATAATAATAATGAGATGTCAAAAGGACAAAAGGTGATATTGAATAAAAATATTTATATTTAATAAAAATATTTCTTGCTTACACTTTTGGATCCCGAAGAAAGTATAGAATGACAGGACCACATTATGTGTGGCATTATGTATCATTCTTCCCTGAATTGCATGTTAATATGTACTGGGCCAACTGAAGGCTATGTTTCTAATCCTCAGTGAAAATAAGGAGCTCAGTTTTGGAGAGATTTAGCTTGAGGTAGTGAGAGGACATCCAGTTAGAGATGTGAGAATGACAGTTAGTGACACGGGTTAGCAAGGAAGGAGATAGGTCTGGTTCTGGTACAGAGAAGTAGATTTGGGTGTCGTCGGCATACAAATGATATTGTAAACCGTGGGACTTTATTAGGGAACCTAGTGATGACGTGTAGATTGAGAAGAGAAGGGGACCGAGTAAAGAGCCTTGCGGTACTCCGACAGAAAGTGGTGACGGGGCAGAGGAGGCCCCAGAGAAGGCTACACTAAAGGTACAGTTTGACAAGTAGAAAGAGAGCCACGAGAGGGCTGTGTCACAGATGCCGAAGGATTGAAGGGTTTGGATCAAAAAAGGGTGGGCAACAGGCTGCAGACAGATCAAGGAGGATAAGCAGAGAGAAGAAGCCTTTTGATTTTGCTGTAAGTAGGTCGTTGGTAACCTTAACAATTGCTGTCTCTGTGGAGTGATGGGGACGAAATCCAGATTGCAGTGGGTCAAGGAGGGAGTTTATTGTAAGGAAATGGGATAGGTGTGCATTAACCAGTTTTTTTAATGTACATGATATCCCTGTGAATATAATAGATTTTATTGCTGATGCGATTCAGAAGGCTTTGTCTGCCATTACGCCTTCTAATAAACGTAAAAAGGTCTTTTAAAACATCTCATAAAGATTAAGAATTTTCAAATGACCGAAAACATACTGAATTATCCTCCTCTGATGAGGATCTATCTGATTTAGAAGATCCTACAGATATTGACACTGACAAATCTACTTATCTCTTTAAGATGGAGTATATTTGTTCCTTGTTGAAAGAAGTGTTAATTACTTTGGATATTGAGGAAACTAGTCCTCTTGATATTAAAACTAGTAAACGTTTCAATTCTGTTTATAAACCTCCTGTGGTTACTCCAGAGGTTTTTCCAGTTCCTGATGCTATTTCTGATATGATTTCAAAGGAATGGAATAGGCCTGGTACTTCTTATATTCCTTCTTCTAGGTTTAAGAAGTTGTATCCTTTACCAGCAGCCAGATTGGAGTTTTGGGAAAAAATCCCCAAAGTTTATAGGGCTATTTCTACTCTTGCCAAATGTACTACTATCCCTATGGAAGATAGTACTTCCTTTAAGGATCCTTTAGATAGGAAACTTGAATCTTATCTAAGAAATGCTTATTTATTTTCTGGCTATCTTCTCAGACCTGCAATTTCAATAGCTGATGCTGCAGCTGCATCAACCTTCTGGTTGGAAATCTTAGTGCAACAGGAAACAGATTCTGATTTTTATAGCATTGTTCGCTTGCTTCAACATGCTAATCATTTTATCTGTGATGCTATTTTTGATATCATCAAAATTGATGTTAAATCTATGTCTTTAACTATTTTAGCAAGAAGAGCTTTGTGGCTCAAATATTGGAATGCTGGCATGGTATCTAAGTCTAGATTACTATCTCTTTCTTTCCAAGGTAAAAATGTATTTGGTTCTCAGTTGGATTCCATTATTTCAACTGTCACTGGGGGGAAGGGAGTTTTTTTACCTCAGGATAAAAGATCTAAAGCTTCTAATCGTTTTTGTTCCCTTCGACAGGCAAGGTTACCAATCAATATTTTAGAATTCTATTTTCAGGGCTCTTCAGGTTTGGCGTCTATTGAAGAGAGAACCATTCATTTGTTTTCAGATGGACAATGTCACAAATTATTAAATTTGAAGGTATGGAAATTGAACGCTTAGTGCTTAGTCATAGAGGTTTCTCTGACTCATTGATTGATACTATGTTACAGGCTTGTAAATCTGTTTCTAGGAAGATTTATTATCGAGTTTGGAAGACTTATATTTCATGGTGTTCTTTTCATAAATTCTCCTGGTATTCTTTTAGAATTCCTAGAATTTTACAGTTTCTTCAGGAAGGTTTGGATAAAGGTTTGTTTGCAAGTTCCTTAAAGGGACAGATCTTTGCTCTTTCTGTTTTATTTCACAGAAAGATTGCTAAACTTCGTGATATTCACTGTTTTGTTCAGGCTTTGGTCCGTATCAAGCCTGTCATTAAATCAATCTCTCCTCCTTAGAGTCTTAATTTGGTCCTGTATTAAATTACTACTTCTTGGAAAGTGTTGTTCCTTTTGGCTATCTCTTCTGCTAGAAGAGTTTCTGAATCATCTGCTCTTCCTTGTGAGTCACCTTTTATGATTTTTCATCAAGATAAGGCAGTTTTGTGGACTTCATTTAAATTTTTACCTAAAGTTGTGAATTCTAACAACATTGAAATTGTTGTCCCCTCTTTGTGTGCTAATCCTAAGATATTTTTGGAAAGATCCTTACATTCTCTGGATGTTGTAAGAGCTTTGAAATATTATGTTGAAGCTACTAAAGATTGCAGGAAGACCTCTAGTCTATTTGTTGTCTTTTCTGGTTCTAGGAAAGGTCAGAAAGCTTTTGCCATTTCCTTGGCATCTTGGTTAAATCTTTTGATTCATAAGGCTTATGTGGAGTCGGGTCAGGCCCCGCCTCAGAGAATCACAGCTCATTCTACTCGATCAGTCGCCACTTCGTGGGCTTTTAAGAATGAAGCTTCAGTTGATCAGATTTGCAAAGCAGCGTCTTGGTCTACTTTGCATACATTTACTAAATTCTACCGTTTTGATATATTTGCCTCTTTGGAAGCAGTTTTTGGTAGAAAAGTTCTTCAGGCAGCTGTTTCAGTTTGATTCCTCTGCTTATTTTTTAAGTTTTTTTTCTTTTCAATTATAAGAAAACTTATTCTTTTGGTTGTGGATTTAATTTTTCAGTGAAAAATTGCTGTTTTTATTTTATCCCTCCCTCTCTAGTGACTCTTCTGTGGAGTTCCACATCTTGGGTATTACTATCCCATATGTCACTAGCTCATGGACTCTTGCCAATTACATGAAAGAAAACATAATTTATATAAGAACTTACCTGATAAATTAATTTCTTTCATATTGAGTTCATGAGACCCACCCTTTTTATGGAGGTTATGTTTTTTTGTATAAAGCACAATTATATTTCCAGTTCCTTTTATGATGCTTTTTACTCCTTTTTCTATCACCCCACTACTTGGCTATTTGTTAAACTGAATTGTGTGTGTGGTGAGGGTGTATTTATAGGCATTTTGAGGTTTGGGAAATTTTGCCCCTCCTGGTAGGATTGTATATCCCATACGTCACTAGCTCATGGACTCTTGCCAATATGAAAGAAATTAATTTATCAGGTAAGTTCTTACATAAATGTTTTATACTGGATTTTTATATCAGTATTTGTGCATCTTATTTTTTATAGTAGTGTCTATTACATGCAGTTATATGAAAATGAGTGTATACTGTCCCTTTAATTCAATTACAAACAACCAGAAAATATAATAATAATAATAATAATAATAATAATAATAATAATTTGCCATTTTTATAGCGCTTTTCTCCCTGTAAGGCTTAAAGCACTTTATAAATATACAAACTGAAGACAAAAAAGTTAGGAATTTCTGAAGGTTAGATAAGTGGACTGAATGCCTGATGGAAGAGATGGGTCTTTAGCTTTTTGTTAAAAGTCTGTACGGACGGTGCTTCTCTGAGTGCGCACTGTAAAGAGTTCCAGAAGGTAGGGGCAGCGTGGCTGAATGCCCTGGAGCCTGAGTTTGTCTTTATTCTTGGCAATGACAGGAGGGATGTGCTCGCTGACCGAAGTGAGCTGGAAGGGATGTAGGGTGTTAGGAGCTCTTTCAGGTACTGTGGGCCTAGATTGTTTAAGGCTTTGAAGGTCAGTAAGCCAATATTAAAATATGTTCACCATTTAATTGGGAGCCAGTGCAGGGAGTGGAGAACAGGTGTTATGTGGCAGGAGTGACTTTGCTTGGTCAGTAGTCTGGCTGCTGCATTTTGTACCATCTGAAGGCGATGGAGTTCTTTTTTTTCCTGTTAAATAAAGAAGTTTATTATGCTACATCTAATGCTTCTATATCTGTTTTTATTTATTATTTATTCTCTCTATGGTACAAAGTTTCATAAGATACAGTTCTCAAAGAAAAAACATTGATTTGATAGAGTGAGGTTTCACGAGTACCATGATGGAGAAGAAGCATAAACAGCTCAAAACCAACACAAAAGGGGAAACAAAAATCAATACAAACAAATAATTTTTGCTCACAATGTAGATCAAAAAGTCCCTAGTCATTATATTCAGGTACAATAATGGTAGGTGGTGATATTAGGTGGTTGAAGTAGGTGGTCATCGCAGCTGCAGCTTTAAGTGGAGCATATACACTTTAGTAATATCTCTGTTGTTGAGATTAACACACTGTAAACAATGGAAGGGGACGAGGGGCGGATAGAGAGGGGAAGAAGGGAAAAGGATAGGAGTAACACCGTACCCCGGAGAGGGGAACAGCCCCTTTCTATGGTGTGAATAGGATTTTATTATGTTTTTTAGAACTAGTTCATAGTAGTGGGAGAAGAATTTGGTACGTTGGTAGTTTTTGGAGTTGAATCGTCCCATATGAACCTAGCCTCGGAGAAGAACTCTACTTCATTGCGCCTGAGGTGGCCATATTCCTCCAGTGAGAAAAGCTCATTTGTCTTATTTATTTATATTTTTAATGGGAGTAATTGGTGTTTTCCAGTTTCTGGCAATTAGTAGCCTAGCGCTATTAAGGCCAATTTGTAAGACAAGTGTTTTGAGTTTACAAGAGATTTTTGGTATATCATGTAGCAAAGCAATATAAATACTGAGTTTGAAATTGTCACCTAATAGTGACTGCATTTGGTATTCTACAAGTTTGTTGCAGTACCACCACATATGCGGTAAATTGCCACACTCTCCACATCCTCTCCAACACATTCGGAATGTATTTAGATAAATGGTACTCAATCTCACCGGTGTAAGATACCACCTGAGAAGCATCTTATAATTTAATTCTAAGATTTTTGGAGAGGAGGAGGATTTCCTTATTGATCGGAAGATTCTGTCCCAAGAACTTTGTTCTGTCTGTCTACCTAAGTCCGTGTTCCACTTCACCACATTTGAAGGTGTATGTTAAGATTGGCTAGAAGGAGTTTATGGGAATTGGACAAGGGGCTTTGTATTGTAGTTCCCTGGTTGCATAAATGTTCAAATGGTGTAAGTTGTCTAAGAAGGTCACTTTTGGATGGAGACATGTGAATAAAGTGGTGTAATTGTGCGTATTTCAGCCAATTGTAAAATCTACCATCTGCTATCTTGCGATGGATTTCTTTTTTTGGGAGGCCCAAGTAAAGTGCATTGCAGTAATCTAGTCTAGAGGATATAAATGCATGGATTAATGTTGGCATATCATCCAATGGAAATAAGTGTTGTATCCTGGCTATGTTTTCCAGATGAAAAAAGGCAGATTTTATTACGGAGGAGATCTGCTGTTTAAATGATAGTTCTGCGTCAATCAGCACTCCAAGGTTTTGTATCTTTGCTAAACTAGCGAGTTCAGAGCCTCCTAGCTCCAGGCCAGTTGGGTGATCGTGGTATATTTTTGATGTCCGGGGTCCTCTTACCAAGAGTAACTCTGTTTTGTCTGGGTTCACTTTGAGCCAGCTAGCATTCATCCATTCTATGAGGTCTGTTAAGCAACTGTTTATGCGGCATGCTGGGTCTGTGGTATTTGGAGCAAAGGAGAAGTAGAGTTGTTTGTCATCAGGGTAACAATGATACCTTTGGTCATGTCACCTTATGATATCCCTCAGTGGTAGCAAGTAAATTGTGAATAGCATGGGAGACAGGATGGATCCTTGTGGAACTCCGCAGGTCAGTTCTGTCGGTGCTGATGAGTTTGATCCTAATGTTACTCTCTGTGATCTACCAGCGAGGAAAGATTTAAACCAGTTAAGGACTGTGCCACCTAGACCACAGGCGTGCTGTAAGTGCTCTATTAGAATCCTATGGTCAATGGTGTCAAATGCAGCTGAGAGGTCCAAGAGGATTAGGATGGAATAATCACCTTTGTCTCTTGCCCTAAGGAGGTCATTTAGCACTCGGACTAGCGCTGTTTCAGTGCTGTGGTGGCATCTGAAACCTGACTGGTAAGGATCGAATATGTTCAAGTGTGATATATGGGCTTCCAGTTGCCACTATTTTTTCAATTATTTTCCCCAGAAAAGGAAGGTTGGATATTGGTCTGTAATTCATCATGCAGTCTGGGTCTTATAAAGGTTTCTTTAGGAGTGGTTTTACCACAGTTTCTTTTAGAAGATCTAGGAAGTCTCCAGTTTTTAGTGAACACTGCACTATGTTTGTGAGGGCTGGGGTGAGTGTTTTAATGCATCCAGATGAGTTGAGTTGGAGCAAGGTCTAAGTCACACGTAGTAGGGTGTAACTTTTGTATGGTGCTTTTAACTTCTTTTATATCCACATTTGTAAAAGTGAACCATAAACTGGCGCAATCTGGCATTCCATTGTAGAGGTTCTGGTGTGTAACTGTTTGGCCTGCTGTGATAGCGGCTCGGATCCATATGTGATGCTACATCCAATGGAGTCACCCCTTTTAATGAGCAGTGTTTGATTAGGTTCTGAGGTGGGTGTCTGGTTGATTTTGATATAATGGAGAAGTGAATAGAGTGGTGGTCTGACCAAGTAACTGGATTTACAGTTACTGGTGACATTTCTAGTCCAGACTGGGACACTAGATAAAAATACCCAATCTTATTTGAGAGAGAGTCATTCATAACAATGATATAACCATTATAGTAATCATAATAGTGACTGTCACAGAAATTATATAGTGTTCAGCACCAATATTTCTATGTATATATATATATATATATATATATATATATATATATATATATATATATATATATATATATACCGGTATATATATATATATATATATATATATATATATATATTCACCATTATTCTAAATGCACACACACACAAAAAATAGTATCTGATGCAAACTCTGACCTCCCTGGTAATGCCAACGTACTGAATGTTCCAAGGTGTAATCATACAGTAGGACATTTTTGTCACCTAGCTTGGTGCAATCTAAAAAGAAGATCCCAGGTAGTTAGCTAAGATGTAAAGGCCACTATGTGGTGCCTCTTGTCGTAAGGCATGTGGCCATACTATGGTGACAAAGTCATTTCAATCTAAGATCACACAAAAAGTGTATGATTTGGAAAATTGCACCAATTGTAGAACAAACTATGTGACTTTTTTTTTATTAACTACATGGATGCGGTGCCTCTAGTTGTAAGGCATGTGGCCATGCTATGGTGACAAAGCAATTTCAATCTAAGGTCATATAAAAAGTGTATGAACAAATAATACACTTTTTGTGTGCCCAATTTGTTCTACAATTGGTGCAATTTTCCAAAATCTACACCTCATCTCTAGGTTCTTTAATTAAGTCCTGTGGGTTTCAGTATCATCTTTATGCTGATGACACTCAAATCTACCTTTTTGCACCAGATATTTTCTCTTCCCTGCTGACTTGTGTCACCAGCAGCCTATTTAATATCTCATCCTGGATGGCTTCTCACTACTTAATGCTGAACAACTCTAAAGCTGAGCTCCTTCTATTTCTTCCCTCTACCAATCTCCCCGTTGACAAAATTTCACTTACTTTGGAAAACTCTGTCATCACTGCAACCCCTCATGCCTTGGACTCATATTTCACTCTGATCTTTATTTTGCTCCCCACATTAAGAGCTAGATTACAAGTGCCACAGTAAATATATTTTTTGCGTTAGAGAAAACATCGCTAACATAAGGCTTTTTGCGCTTCTCAGGTTCCACTGGTATTACAAGTTGAAAAAAAACTTATTTTGCACTAGCGGTAATTTGAAAAGCGCAAAAATCCTAAGTGGAGTTTTCATGTGCGCGTGCATGTGTTCCCCCATAGAAATCAATGAAGACAAAAAAGTTGGGAAAAAAACCCCTACCATAAGCCCTTAGCCTAATAACCCCTAATCCGCCATCCCCCCACATCGCAAACACTAAATAAAACGATTAATTCCTAAACAGTCATCCCCCCACATCGCAAAGTACCTAGATAAACTATTAACCCGCCACCCCCCCACATCACAAAGTAGCTAAATAAACTGTTAACCCCTAAACCGCCATCTGACCACATCATAAAGTACCTAAATAAACATTAACCCCTAATCTGCCACCCCCACATCACAAAGTACCTAAATAAACTTTTAACCCCTAAACCTCCATCCCCCACAACGCAAAGTTATAAACTAACAGCTAAACCCCCTAATCTAATACCCCCTAACTTAAACCAAATTAAAATACCCCTAAATTAACACAAAAAACTACTATTACAGAAAAAAACAAAACAAAAAAAAACTAACATTACTACAACTACTGAGAAAGCTTTAGATTCTGACACTGAATAGCACCATGATAACTGCGCATAGAGTACACCATCTAAAACTACCATATTTTGGTCCAGATAATTATATTTCACTAAGGAGTCCCCATTAAGCCTAACCAACTTACCTGACAGCACTGCAGGCTCTACTCTTAAGCACTTACATGTTGGTGACCACCATATGGCATCTGCAACAATACCACTACCGGAATCCACCAAAATGTAGTACCAGACTTTACAAGCAGGTCAGAACCTGGCACAGTACATGCTTCTAAGGGGGCTTGGGGGGGCTCCCGGATAGCTACGAGTTGCCAAACCTTCTGCCTAACAACACCCTTAGGGTCAGCATTCACGATGTACCCAATGCAAAGCTTACAGGCCCAGAAAGTTTACACAGCACCACATGGCCTACAGTCTTTACGGACCCACAACAGGCTGATGCAATTTTAAGGGTATTTTCACGTAAATCTGCACTGATCAACCTTTTTCCAATCAAGCTAAATATATTCCCCCATGTATGTTTGCCATAAGTGAGGTTAATGTCATCTTCCCACTTAAGCATCAGGGTTGTCTTGGGGGCATTGTTGTCTCTCTGAATAGCTATATATAGGATAGAGATTGTATGTTTAGGTCTAGATGCTTGTGAGTATATGTTTTCCAGTGCTGTAGGGGGAGAGGTCCTAGTGTCACCCAGGTATTTTTGGATGGAGGTGGACATCTGTAAGTACTGAAACCACCTTATCTCTATCGGTGTCAGTTTGCCTTGGATCATGAGTGTGTTGTTAAATAAAGCGTCCGCTACTCTATACAACCCTTTATTGGCCCATTTGTCTATAGTGGTATGAAGCTCTTGAGGCAACATTTTCTTGAGTGGAATCATCACTGTTTGCGGGGGTAGTACAGTCTGGTGATCTGTTATCCATTTTTTAACTTGTCTGGTGGATGCATAGATTGGAGATCTATATATAGGTGTATTACCTGTTTGGTCATTCCATAGCATGTCATCTGCTTGTGGTAGCCCCTCTATCCCCGCCTCTAATCTGGGCCAGATAACGTCTCCCTGTCTTCTCCCCATTAGCATTGTTTGTGATATTCTGGCTGCTTTATAATAGTCAATCAAATTTGGGATACCCACTCCTCCCAGAGTTTTATGTTGTGTCAGAACCAGTGAAGGGATTCTCACTTTTTGCTACCTCTAACATAAGCTATTAGTTCCTTTTGTAGTGTGGACAGTTCTAGGGTCAGGATTGGTATAGGTAGTGTGCGAATAAGTAGAGTAGTTGAGGGAAAACATTCATTTTGACTGCAGAAAGTCGGCCATACCAAGAAAAAGTGTATCTCCTCCGTCTCTGGAGGTCTTTTCTTATAGCTTTATACAGTGGTGTGTAGTTATATTTATACAGCTGGTGATACTGAGCTGTCAGCTGGATCCCCAGATATCTAAGAGAATGTTTCACCCATTTAAATTCAAAGCTAAGTTCTATGGTTTTCTTTGTATGGGGGGTAAAGCTATTGGTAGCGCCTCTTATTTCTCAAGATTAATCTTATATCCCGAGATCTGCGAGAACCTATCGAGAAGATTATATAAATTCGGGAGAGATATCAGGGGCTTTGTAACGATAACCTGTATGACCTCTGCTGGAGATATGGGGGCATTTAAGATGTTTTTGTCCTCCTCAGAGATAACTGGGAGATGTGCATCCAATAGGAAGCTATGTGTGTCCCTTTTAGCAGTTTGTGAATGTATAGTCTTATGTCCATCATAAAGTTGGCCATAGAATCTTGCGAATTCGTCAACTATCCCCTGAGGAGATGCTGTCGTATTTCCATTGGCTTGTTGGATAATAGGAATAGCCATAGCTTTATTTCTCTCCTGTATTTTGTGCGCCAGATACCTGTCCGGTTCATTGGCAAATATAAAGTATTGTACTTTCAATTTATGTAGTGTTTTAGTTGCATTAGTAGTCAGTAGGTTAGCCAATGTAGTCCTTTTCGACTGCAAAGTTCGCAAGGCACTCTCATTGTTTGTAAGTCTGTGTAGCTTCTCTAAATTGGCTATCTCTTGGTGGAGTGTAGATACCTGTTTTCGGAGTTGTCTAGTATGTGCCGTTTCCCCTGCATTAGTATTCCCCTCAGATATGCTTTATGGGCTGCCCATGTATATAAAGGATTGGAGGTGGTATCTATATTTATGTCCCAGTACTCTTTAAGATATTTTAAGATGTGGTCTTGAGCTAAGGGCTGCTTAAAATATTGCGGGTCATAGGACCACAATTTTTCTCATTTATTATCTTGTACCCCGTCTATTGACAACGACACTATGGAGTGATCAAACCAAACACAGGGGTGAATCTCAGATGAGAGTAAGATTGGATGAAAGATTTGGCTGGTATAAATATAGTCAATTCTTGTGTGTTTTATGTGCAGCAGAGTAATAGGTGGTGTCATTTGTAGTACCATATAAGGTCTGCCAGGTATCTATAAGAGTGTGGGATGCAAGGTGTTCCTGAATGTGTTTAATATCCCGATTGTGTTGTTGTTTCTTATGTGACAAGGTCTTCCGATTGGATGTTGGGATTGGAGATAGGTTAATATTGAAATCTCCAGCCACTATGATCCTATTCTGGGACCACTGAGTCAGAAGATAAGATATATGGGCAAAGAATTCCATCTGCTTTGTATTGGGTGCGAATATATTGCAGAGTACTATATCTGTGTTGTCAATTTGACCTTTTATATTAAATATCTCCCTTCCTCATCTGTGGTTGTAAATTCAAGTGTAAAATTAAGGGCAGAGTGAATCAAGATGGAGACTCCTCTTTTTTTAGTAGAGGCTGTGGCATGAAAATGTTGTAGAAAGTATCTGGACCAGTATTTAGGAACCTGATTGTTAAGAAAGTGAGTCTCCTGTAAGAAAAGGATATTGGCCTTGATATTTATGTATTGGTTCATTGCCACTCATCTTTTTACATCAGTATTCAGACCTCTCACGTTGTGAGAAATGAATTTAATTTTTGGGGCCATCTAGGTGGGTAATAGTAAGAGCTATAAATAGGCTAGGGCACATTGTGACAAAGTGTGTATACCAGATATCTCTCCGACAGGAGATAGTATCTGTCCATTCTGCTATTGTTTCAGTAGGGTCTATGTGGTCTGCTTCAACAATATGTGGTTCCAAGAGAAGGGTATGGTTGGTAGTGTGGGTTCAATAACAAATTAGCAAATTAACCATAAAAAATAAACATAGTAATTCCCTCGCGAGAGAGTTAGGTAATAAAACAAATAACATTAACATTTAAATAACTGTGCAAGTGCTATATCTATGAAATAGAGAACAAAAACAACAAGCGTGGGCCATGTCCCTTCTACAGGCATATAGTGTCTGCAGTGCATTTTCATTTCACTTCTCTGCCTTACCTAAATACCTGCAGACATCTTCATTAATAGCTTGAAAGTCTATAAGGGGAGTCCTGTATCATGAGTACTCAATTTGCAGTACCTCTGTAGCAGGTCTCAAAGCGACCACCCCTCCAGTGCCACTCAGTGAACAGTCGCAGAAAAGGATACTTCATTTTAGATATTTATGCTCCTCCAGCATTTGTGGACCTTTGCCTTTCATCTCTTCTCTCCCAGAGGAATTCCTAAATGAGGCTGTGTTTCAGTTATTCTTAGGACGTCTTTTGCCGATGGTTTTCCATCTAGGAATGGTGTTTGACTTCAATGGTGCCTGGGGTTCCAATGGTAGGGCCGACACCGGCAAGTCAGGCATTTTTGGTGTTTCTAGCCCCAGTCGTTGGCATAGGTCTGGGATGTCGGCTGCTTCCCTGATAGTCACATTCAAGTTATCCTTCAATATATATAGAGCAAAAGGGAACCCCCACTTGTATTGAATCTGTTGTTTTCTCAATAACTGAGTTAGAGGGCATAAAGAGTTCCGTCTTTGGAGAGACCTAAAGGACAGGTCTTGATTAAATTGAACAACTGACCCTTGGAATTTGAAGGTAGAAGCATTTATAGCTGCTGAAACTATCAGTTCCTTATCCTGGAAGAGCAGAATCTTCACTATAACATCTTGTGGTGGAGCCTCCCCCTTGGGTTTAGCCTTCAAAGCTCTGTGGGCTCTTTCCATAGTAAATTTGATGTCTCCTTTATTTCCCGTTATGCTTCTGAAGAGTTGCTGTAAATAAGTAGGCAGGTCTCTGCCGACAATGGTCTCCGGAATACCTTTTAGCCTTAGATTACTTCTTCGACTCCTGTTCTCCAGATCTTCTATCTTGTCTTGCATCTCTGTGAACAGTTGGTGATGTGAGGTTATGGTTTGTGAAAATCCAGCCATATCCTCTGTGATTGCTTCTGTGTGTTCCTTGATTGTATCCATTCTGCCTCCTAGTTCTGCAATGTCAGACCTGATCTCTGTTAGACTAGCAGTAACTGCTGTGTGTATGGAATCGATTTTAGTCCATAACTTATCGAAGCTGGTTGAGATATCTTGCTTTGAAACTAAAGATTGCAGATCTGCCTTGATCACAGGGGTCTGATCTGTGATTGATAGTGCAGTTTCTGAGTCTGAGTCCATTTCTTCTGGAATCCCAATATCTGGCTGGTCTATCTGTTTCAGTGATTTGGATGACTTAAAGTATGTGTTCAAGGATGTAGACTTACTTCGTTTGTCTATAGAGGATTTTCTGGCAGACATTTCAGGAGACCCGTGAAGACCCACAGGCCACCTCTGTGAAGTAGTGTCGTGGGTTGAGGAGTAGATGTCGTCAGGAGTAAGATCAGCTCTGTACTGAGAAGGGAACTTCTGGAGATCTTAAAAGTTGGAGGGGGAGATCCACACTACACTGTCTCTATTCATATATACATGTGCACTGCAGAGGTGGCCCTGGTATGATATCGGTGCACTCTTTCCTGTTATGGATAATATATTCCGGGAGACAGCTCCTCAGAGACCCCCATGTGACACATTTTAACAGCCCAGCAGGATACCGGCCAGCACTTGCACAGTATAGGGCTAGTAGCTAAAGGTTTAGCATATTTTTAGATGTCAATAACACTGCTTTTGTGGAGATTCACAATGCTGCAGGCCTATCTCTACTCCCCAGGGACAGTGTCCTCACAGGACGATCACGGAAAAAGGGCTTCAGGATATGACCCACCACCTCAAAGGATGGCAGGAAAAGGGAGGGGAGAGAGTAGTGCTGCAGTGTTATTAGGTTGTCGCAGCGAAGATCAGATTCCCAAGGCTCTGGGTGCTTTATATTAGATTCAATGGGTAAAGCGCTACTGGGGATCAGCAATCCTTCTATCATACAGCAAAATGAGTTAGTGACTAAAAGTTATTTGAGAAAGTGCCAGTCAAGGCTCGCAGTTCTCTATAATATATTTGTAGACCAATGCACTGGGTGCAGGCTGCACCGTTTCAAAAAGAGTGCTGACCTGTATCAGAGGCTGCGAGGAAAGATGGTCACTTTTCCCGCCACCGGCGGTCCTGTGAAAGTATGGTGCTGGTCCTTTAATTCATATTTTAAGCCCCAGAAGGTATTGATTCAGCTGCAAAGTGTCCCAAAGTATAAGGCCAGCTATCTTAGTGTATGCAGCTAATCTTCTTCTGCTACGCTTTGGGAGAGGGCCCCTAGGGCATTTATAGCTGTTTGCAGTCAGTGAATGCGTTAAATCTCACCCTTGGTAGTCCTGTGAGGCTTCCCTCTGCTATGCATCTGTTGATGCTATGATACTATGCATCTGTTGTCGGATGGGTTGCTGGCCTCTTTGTTCCCTTTCTTAGGGCTGGGAGTCCCAGAGTAGGCCGCAGCCGTGGTCTTTCCCAGAAATCTGCTGGTTCTCGTTTTTGGGTATACCGCAAATTAGCTGGGAGCTGCTCCAAAGTAACACTGGATGATCACTGCTCAAATACCCAGCACCCAGAGGGCATTTCAAAGTAGATTTCCCCTGATAAATGTGCAAAACTGATGTTATTTATCAAGTTCTATGCGGAGATACATAAAAGTGCTGCTACTCTATTTGCAGGGCTGGATTTCCCATTAGGCACAGTAAGCATGTGCCTACAGGCGCCTTGCAGTGAGAGGCGCCTACCTGTCAGTAATAAAAAAAATTATTATTTTTTTTTTTTATGAGGAAATTTATTTTAGTTAGAATTGTGCTGCCAGCTGCTTACAGAGTCGAGTGTTTCATTGGGAATATGTTACAGCAGTTCAGGGAGCCATGAAGGAGAGAGGGGCAAAGATTAAAACTAAACCCCTCCCATTTTCGCCAGGCATGTTTAGTTTCACTTTTATTTGATGTACTTCTGTTGCCTCACACAGCCAAGCTCCATGCTGATGTGGTGCAGAAACCTTTTGTTGAGGAATGAAAGCTTCAGAACAGGTTAGGACTGTACAAGGCTTCTAATGCTGCCTAGAATGACAACATAACAAGCAGAGCACTTTAACCCCTTGGCTACCAGAGAGGGTTGCAGTGTATTCACTTGTTATGTGCTGTATTCCTTTTTTATAGCCAGGAGTTGAAATTCTGCTTCAGGATGAATGTTTGTTCTATAAAGGCCTTGGAGGTGTGGAGGTTATGTGGGACTAGATGCTCTGCTCTTTATTACAAGCTGTCAATTGTGATTTACAGCCTTTAGGGCACTTTGACAACAAAGTTTGTAGACTGTAAGGCTGTAAAATGTGTATGTGTGTAAACCACTCACATGGCATATTTGTTTGTATGTATGTATATGTATGTGTGTATATATATATATATATATATATATATACTCATACACACACATCACACACATATATATACACATACACACACATCACACACATATATATACACATACACACACATCACACACACACACACACACATATATATATATATACACATACACACACATCACATTAAAAATTGTTAATCTGTTCTTTTATCAAGTAAGTGTGGTATTTTTGTATTGTGGTAAATTAACGGCTAGGGGCGCGATCCGATATAGATCGCAGTTTGCGGCACAAGCGAGGGAACCCGCGTCGCCCGCAGTTTCAGCTCGCAACTCGAGCCATCCAATATGCGGCGCCGTCACTTGCTAAAGTGGCGCAAGTCTCACAAACCAGCGATGTCCAGAAATCTGCGTAAGTACAGATTTTTGGAGTCGCCAGTGACTTGCGCCACGTTAGAAACTGCCGGCGCCTACAAAACCTGACTAAAGTCTAAATCACCCGCACTGTCTAACACGCCTCCTAAACATAGCCCGACACGTCTAACCCTCTATCCGCTATCCCCCCTCACTAGCCTAACAATAAAAAGAAGTTATTAACCCCTAAACCGCCGCTCCCGTACCCCGCCGCAACCTAATAAAGTTATTAACCCCTAAACCGTCGCTCCCGTACCCCGCCGCCAGCTATATTAAATCTATAACCCCCTAAAGTGAGCCCCTATCACCGCCGCCATCTCTATTAAAATTATTAACCCCTAATGTAAGCCCCTTCCACCGCCGCCATCTCTATTAAAATTATTAACCCCTAATGTAAGCCCCTAACACCGCCGCCATCTCTTTTAAAATTATTAACCCCTAATCTAATCCCCCTATACCGCCGCCAACTATATTAATATTATTAACCCCTAATGTAAGCCCCTTACACCGCTGCCATCTCTATTAAAATGATTAACCCCTAATTTAATCTACCTACCCCGCCGCCAGCTATGTTATCTATATTAACCCTAAGTATATTATAGTTAATATAGTTATTACATTATATATATTAACTATATTAACCCTAATTATATTAGGGTTAATATAGTTACTATAGTATTTATATTAACTATATTAACTCTATCTAACCCTAACACCCCTAACTAAATTTATATTAAATTAATCTAATTAATATTATAAACTAAAATATTCCTATTTAAATCTAAATACTTACCTATAAAATAAACCCTAAGATAGCTACAATATAATTAATAATTACATTGTAGCTATGTTAGGGTTAATATTTATTTTACAGGTAAATTGTTAATTATTTTAACTAGGTCTAATAGCTATTAAATAGTTATTAACTATTTAATAGCTACCTAGTTAAAATAATTACCCAATTACCTGTAAAATAAATCCTAACCTAAGTTACAAATACACCTACACTATCAAGAAATTAAATAAACTACAAATATCTATCTAAAAATACAATTAAATTAACTAAACTAAATTACACAAAAAAACAAACACTAAATTACAAAAAATAAAACAAAGATTACAAGATTTTTAAGCTAATTACACCTATTCTAAGCCCCCTAATAAAATAATAAAGCCCCCCAAAATAAAAAAATTCCCTGCCCTATTCTAAATTAAAAAAAGTTCAAAGCTCTTTACTAGGGTTGCACCGATACCGATACTAGTATCGGTATCGGTACCAATACCAAGTATTTGCATGAGTACTTGTACTCGTGCAAATGCACCGATACTTAAACCGATACCTCCACTTCCTACCCATATGCTATCTTGTGGCGTTTTTTCAAACTGCATGTTCCCATTTCATTTTAAACTGGAGTGGAGACTAAAATAAAAATTGTTTACTACTGTTCTGCCAATACAAATTGCTGTTATTTGTATTATTGTAGTAGAGATCACTGTACCTCGTTCAGACAAACCCCTGAAGTACTGGGCAGTTAATAAACAGATTTCCAGCTCTGGCTAAAATGGCCCAAAAATATCTTTCTGCCCCATGCAGTATGGTGGAAAGTAAAAGACTGTTCAGCTTAGAGTCGAACCTCCATACAAATGTCAGATTGATGTTATATAACAGCCCTACAACCCAATTGCATCACCCCTTTAAATTTAATATTTTATTGTAATATTTTTTATTTATAAACATGTTCAGTGAACTTTTGTATTATTTCATAATGTCTTTTAAATTACAGTCCTTTATAATTATAAAGAAGGAATCTTAAATAATTAGTCTGTATTGTGCTTGGTAAACTGTCACATGACATTAACAAAAAAAGTATCGGTAATTGGTATCGGCGAGTATTTGAAAACAAGTATCGGTACTTGTACTCGGTCATAAAAAAATGGTATCGGTGCAACCCTACTCTTTACCTTACCAGCCCTTAAAAGGGCCTTTTGTGGGGCATGCCCCAAAGAATTCAGCTCTTTTGCATTTAAAAACATATACAATACCCCCCCCATTACAACCCACCACCCACATACCCCTATTCTAAACCCACCCAAACCCCCCTTAAAAAAGCCTAACACTACCCCCCTGAAGATCTCCCTACCTTGTCTTCACCACACCGGGCCGAACTCCTCATCCGATCCGGGCGATGTCTTGCTCCAAGCGGCAAAGAAGAATTCTTCCTCCGGCGACGTCTTCCTCCAAGCGGCAAAGAAGAATTCTTCCTCCGGCGACGTCTTCCTCCAAGCGGCAGCAAAGTCTTCATCCTTCCGGCGGCATCTTCAATCTTCTTTCTTGGCTCCGCCGCCGCGGAGCATCCATCCCGGCCGACAACTGAACGACGAATGAGGTACCTTTAAATGACGTCATCCAAGATGGCGTCCGTCGAATTCCGATTGGCTGATAGGATTCTATCAGACAATCGGAATTAAGTTACAAAAATCTGATTGGCTGATTGAATCAGCCAATCAGATTCAAGTTCAATCCGATTGGCTGAACCAATCAGCCAATCGGATTGAACTTGAATCTGATTGGCTGATTCAATCAGCCAATCAGATTTTTGTAACTTAATTCCGATTGGCTGATAGAATCCTATCAGCCAATCGGAATTCGGCGGACGCCATCTTGGATGACGTCATTTGATGACGTCATTTAAAGGTACCTCATTCGTCGTTCAGTCGTCGGCCGGGATGGATGCTCCGCGGCGGCGGAGCCAAGAAAGAAGATTGAAGATGCCGCCGGAAGGATGAAGACTTTACTGCCGCTTGGAGGAAGACGTCGCTGGAGGAAGAATTCTTCTTTGCCGCTTGGAGGAAGACATCGCCGGAGGAAGAATTCTTCTTTGCCGCTTGGAGCAAGACATCGCCCGGATCGGATGAGGAGTTCGGCCCGGTGTGGTGAAGACAAGGTAGGGAGATCTTCAGGGGGGTAGTGTTAGGCTTTTTTAAGGGGGGTTTGGGTGGGTTTAGAATAGGGGTATGTGGGTGGTGGGTTGTAATGGGGGGGGGGGTATTGTATATGTTTTTAAATGCAAAAGAGCTGAATTCTTTGGGGCATGCCCCACAAAAGGCCCTTTTAAGGGCTGGTAAGGTAAAGAGCTTTGAACTTTTTTTAATTTAGAATAGGGCAGGGAATTTTTTTTATTTTGGGGGGCTTTATTATTTTATTAGGGGGCTTAGAATAGGTGTAATTAGCTTAAAAATCTTGTAATCTTTTTTTTATTTTTTGTAATTTAGTGTTTTTTTTTTGTGTAATTTAGTTTAGTTAATTTAATTGTATTTTTAGATAGATATTTGTAGTTTATTTAATTTCTTGATAGTGTAGGTGTATTTGTAACTTAGGTTAGGATTTATTTTACAGGTAATTGGGTAATTATTTTAACTAGGTAGCTATTAAATAGTTAATAACTATTTAATAGCTATTAGACCTAGTTAAAATAATTAACAATTTACCTGTAAAATAAATATTAACCCTAACATAGCTACAATGTAATTATTAATTATATTGTAGCTATCTTAGGGTTTATTTTATAGGTAAGTATTTAGATTTAAATAGGAATATTTTAGTTTATAATATGAATTAGATTAATTTAATATAAATTTAGTTAGGGGTGTTAGGGTTAGATAGAGTTAATATAGTTAATATAAATACTATAGTAACTATATTAACTATATTAACCCTAATATAATTAGGGTTAATATAGTTCATATATATAATGTAATAACTATATTAACTATAATATACTTAGGGTTAATATAGATAATATAGCTGGCGGCGGGGTAGGTAGATTAAATTAGGGGTTAATAATATTAATATAGGTGGCGGCGGTATAGGGGGATTAGATTAGGGGTTAATAATTTTTATATAGGTGGCGGCGGTTTTAGGGGTCAGATTAGGGGATAGATAAAGTAGATTGCGGCGGTTTTAGGGGCTCACAGTAGGGGGTTAGTTTATGTAGATGGCGGCGGGGTCCGGGAGCGGCGGTTTAGGGGTTAATAACTTTATTAGGGATTTCGGGGGGGGGGGGGATCGCGGTTGACAGGTAGATAGACATTGCGCATGCGTTAGGTGTTAGGTTTTATTTAGCAGATCGCGGGTGACAGGTAGATAGACATTGCGCATGCGTTAGGTGTTAGGTTTTATTTAGCAGATCGCGGGTGACAGGTAGATAGACATTGCGCATGCGTTAGGTGTTAGGTTTATTTTCTAGCTAGTTTAGGGAGTTACGGGGCTCCAATAGTCAGCGTAAGGCTTCTTACGGCTGCTTTTTGTGGCGAGGTGAAAATGGAGTAAGTTTTCTCCATTTTCGCCACGTAAGTCCTTACGCTGCATATTGGATACCAAACTGCGCTGGTTTGGTATACCTGCCTATAGCCCAAAAAACTACGGGCGACGGCAGAAATATACGGGCGTAACTTCTAGGTTACGCCGTATATGTGATACCAAACCAGCGCAAATATTGGCGTCGCCGGCTTTTGCGGGCGACGATTTTTATCGGATCGACCCCTAGATTTAGAGTTCTGCGGCCAAAGGGGTGCGTTAGCTACGCATGCTTTTTTTCCCCCGCACCTTTTAAATACCGCTGGTATTTAGAGTTCACAGAAGGGCTGCGTTAGGCACCAAAAAAGGGAGCGTAGAGCATATTTACCGCCACTGCAACTCTAAATACCAGCGGTGCTTACGGACGCGGCCAGCTTCAAAAACGTGCTTGTGCACGATTCCCCCATAGAAAACAATGGGGCAGTTTGAGCTGAAAAAAAACCTAACACCTGCAAAAAAGCAGTGTTAAGCCCCTAACGCAGCCCCATTGTTTCCTATGGGGAAACACTTCCTAAGTCTGCACCTAACACCCTAACATGTACCCCGAGTCTAAACACCCCTAACCTTACACTTATTAACCCCTAATCTGCCGCCCCCGCTATCGCTGACCCCTGCATATTATTATTAACCCCTAATCTGCCGCTCCGTACACCGCCGCAACCTACGTTATCCCTATGTACCCCTAATCTGCTGCCCCTAACACCGCCGACCCCTATATTATATTTATTAACCCCTAATCTGCCGACCCCGCTATCGCTGACCCCTGCATATTATTATTAACCCCTAATCTGCCGACCAGACCACACCGCTACTATAATAAATGTATTAACCCCTAAAGCTAAGTCTAACCCTAACACTAACACCCCCCTAACTTAAATATAATTTAAATCTAACTAAATAAATTAACTCTTATTAAATAAATTATTCCTATTTAAAGCTAAATTACTTACCTGTAAAATAAACCCTAATATAGCTACAATATAACTAATAATTATATTGTAGCTATTTTAGGATTAATATTTATTTTACAGGCAACTTTGTAATTATTTTAACCAGGTACAATAGCTATTAAATAGTTATTAACTATTTAATAGCTACCTAGTTAAAATAATTACAAAATTACCTGTAAAATAAATCCTAACCTAAGTTACAATTAAACCTAACACTACACTATCAATAAATAAATTAAATAAAATACCTACAATTACCTACAATTAAACCTAACACTACACTATCAATAAATTAATTAAATACAATACCTACAAATAAATACAATGAAATAAACTAACTAAAGTACAAAAAATAAAAAAGAACTAAGTTACAAAAATTAATAAAATATTTACAAACATTAGAAAAATATTACAACAATTTTAAACTAATTACACCTACTCTAAGCCCACTAATAAAATAACAAAGCCCCCCAAAATAAAAAAATGCCCTACCCTATTCTAAAATTAAAATAGAAAAGCTCTTTTACCTTACCAGCCCTGAAAAGGGCCCTTTGCGGGGCATGCCCCAAAGAATTCAGCTCTTTTGCCTGCAAAAAAAAACATACAATACCCCCCCAACATTACAACCCACCACCCACATACCCCTAATCTAACCCAAACCCCCCTTAAATAAACCTAACACTAAGCCCCTGAAGATCTTCCTACCTTGTCTTCACCATGCCAGGTATCACCGATCACTCCAGGCTCCGAAGTCTTCATCCAAGCCCAAGCGGGGGCTGGCGATCCATCATCCGGCTGAAGTCTTCTATCAAGCGACGGCTGAAGAGGTCCAGAAGAGGCTCCAAAGTCTTCATGCTATCCGGGCAGAAGAGTAGATCCGGACCGGCAACCATCTTGATCCAAGCGGCATCTTCTATCTTCATCCGATGACAAGCAGCTCCATGTTGAAGACCTCCGGCGCGGATCCATCCTCTTCTTGCGACGTCCTAAGTCCGAATGAAGGTTCCTTTAAATGACGTCATCCAAGATGGCGTCCCTCGAATTCCGATTGGCTGATAGGATTCTATCAGCCAATCGGAATTAAGGTAGGAAAATTCTGATTGGCTGATTGAATCAGCCAATCAGATTCAAGTTCAATCCGATTGGCTGATCTAATCAGCCAATCAGATTGAGCTCGCATTCTATTGGCTGATCGGAACAGCCAATAGAATGCAAGCTCAATCTGATTGGCTGATTCAATCAGCCAATCAGAATTTCCCTACCTTAATTCCGATTGACTGATAGAATCCTATCAGCCAATCGGAATTCGAGGGACGCCATCTTGGATGACGTCATTTAAAGGAACCTTCATTCGGACTTAGGACGTCGCAAGAAGAGGATGGATCCGCGCCAGAGGTCTTCAACATGGAGCCGCTTGTGACCGATTTGAAGAAAATGGTTGCCGGTCCGGATCTACTCTTCTGCCCGGATAGCATGAAGACTTTGGAGCCTCTTCTGGACCTCTTCAGCCGTCGCTTGATAGAAGACTTCTGCCGGATGATGGATCTCCAGCCCCCGCTTGGGCTTGGATGAAGATTTCGGATTCTGGAGCGATCAGTGATACCTGGCATGGTGAAGACAAGGTAGGAAGATCTTCAGGGGCTTATTGTTAGATTTATTTAAGGGGGGTTTGGGTTAGATTAGGGGTATGTGGGTGGTGGGTTGTAATGTTGGGGGGGGGTATTGTATGTTTTTTTTTACAGGCAAAAGAGCTGAATTCTTTGGGGCATGCCCCGCAAAGGGCCCTTTTCAGGGCTGGTAAGGTAAAAGAGCTTTTCTATTTTAATTTTAGAATAGGGTAGGGCATTTTTTTATTTTGGGGGGCTTTGTTATTTTATTAGGGGGCTTAGAGTAGGTGTAATTAGCTTAAAATTGTTGTAATATTTTTATTATGTTTGTAATTATTTTTTTTTATTTTTTGTAACTTAGCTTTTTTTATTTTTTGTACTTTAGTTAGTTTATTTAATTGTATTTATTTGTAGGTATTTTGTTTAATTAATTTATTGATAGTGTAGTGTTAGGTTTAATTGTAGGTAATTGTAGGTATTTTATTTAATTTATTTATTGATAGTGTAGTGTTAGGTTTAATTGTAACTTAGGTTAGGATTTATTTTACAGGTAATTGTGTAATTATTTTAACTAGGTAACTATTAAATAGTTATTAACTATTTAATAGCTATTGTACCTGGTTAAAATAATTACAAAGTTGCCTGTAAAATAAATATTAATCCTAAAATAGCTACAATATAATTATTAGTTATATTGTAGCTATATTAGGGTTTATTTTACAGGTAAGTATTTAGCTTTAAATAGGAATAATTTATGTAATAAGAGTTAATTTATTTCGTTAGATTTAAATTATATTTAAGTTAGGGGGGTGTTAGTGTTAGGGTTAGACTTAGCTTTAGGGGTTAATACATTTATTATAGTAGCGGTGTGGTCCGGTCGGCAGATTAGGGGTTAATAATTGTAGGTAGGTGGAGGCGATGTTGGGGGCGGCAGATTAGGGGTTAATAAATATAATATAGGGGTTGGCTGTGTTAGGGGCAGCAGATTAGGGGTACATAGGTATAATGTAGGTTGCGGCGGTGTACGGAGCGGCAGATTAGGGGTTAATAATAATATGCAGGGGTCAGCGATAGCGGGGGCGGCAGATTAGGGGTTAATAATTATAATATAGGGGTCGGCGGTGTTAGGGGCAGCAGATTAGGGGTTCATAGGGATAACGTAGGTGGCGGCGGTGTGCGGTCGACAGATTAGGGGTTACAAAATTTTAATAGAGTGGCGGCGATGTGGGGGGACCTTGGTTTAGGGGTACATAGGTAGTTTATGGGTGTTAGTGTACTGTTTAGAGCACAGTAGTTAAGAGCTTTATAAACCGGCGTTAGCCTAGAAAGCTCTTAACTACTGACTTTTTTCTGCGGCTGGAGTTTTGTCGTTAGATTTCTAACGCTCACTTCAGCCACGACTCTAAATACCAGCGTTAGAAAGATCCCATTGAAAAGATAGGATACGCAAATGGCGTAGGGGGATCTGCGGTATGGAAAAGTCGCGGCTGCAAAATGAGCGTTAGACCCTTTCCTGACTGACTCCAAATACCAGCGGTAGCCCAAAACCGGCGTTAGGAGCCTCTAACGCTGGTTTTGACGGCTACCGCCAAACTCTAAATCTAGCCGTTAATTTCTAAATTCTAATTTTAAACACATTTGTTGACCCCTGGATTACATATAATCTACAACATTCCATGTTTTCCTTTGAGAGAAACATTATTTGATATTTATATTTCAGAACAAAATAAATGTAACATATGTGTGTATTTGTACCAAAAATATCAGAGTTTACAAGTTTTTTTTCATGTAGTGGAAAAAAATACCTACATTTTATATTTTCTTCCACTGGCTGCACAGGTTGTTTATGGTGATGTGCTTGCATGCTGCTAGTTTTAATATTGCTATTGTTTACACAAAACTGTGTTTAACTCCAACAAAATGTTAAGCACATAGTTAAAGTCATCTCCAGAAAAGCAATACACTAATGGCTTGTCAATAAACATGTCCTATGAGCCCATCTGGGTCTGCACAGATGTGTATTGCTGTCTCAGAACTGACATTGACTATGTGTTTAACTCTTTTGCAAGAGGCTAACACACTTCTGTGCAAGCACTAGTGCAATAATAAATTGCCCAGCAAACTGTCACATTTTATGTCCCTTTAAATAGGGTTTTCTGTAGAATATTTAGCATTAAAAGTTTAACATGACTTGTTTTTGTTTAACATAATAGAAATTGTATGGCCATTTGAGTCAAGTGAATATTGATTTTTGGTGTAGCTTCCATTACAACAAATATTGCAATTGGTGTGTGTATTTGTGTATCTCCATAAAAGGGAAAATGTAATTTTACATCTAATATTTATTTTTAGTTGTCCTAAATAATAATAAAAAAAGTCCTATTTTTTTCACTTTTTTTCTGGGGTGGGGTGGGGGGTGGGGGGGTGCTTCAGGTTTTTGTGCCTACAGCCACCTGAGATGTAAATCCAGCCCTGTCTATTTGCTGGCAAGATCCGCCCCCCCATATACCAAAACTTATAAGGTGCAAATGCTACAATACTCACAAACTGTAAGACCAATATACCAAAAAAATAGGTATATAGTGTTAACCAACAATATGGGTACCTACGCTGCTGATGATAACTGTGAGACAAATGTGACAAAAAATATATGTATCACAACTAATGTGTTCAAAAATATATAGATAATACCTACAGTGAGAGTGATAATCTAATGTATACAATGCCTGCAGGCAAAGGCAACTGTGATTACTAAATATAACTGGTGTAATCACCCAAATATAGCCGTATACACTACAATGAATATAGGACCCAATCACTCTATTTGAGTGATAAGATACTTGATGAAATATACAATATGATAAATATAAATAGTGATATAAATGCAAATAAAATAAAACAAAAACAAACGTGATCACTATGTGGAACTAGTGATAAAGTCCTGGAAAAGTCCCAAGAAAATCCAAATGAAGATCTAGTGCAATCTCAAATTCAGTGAGTCCCAATGATAAGGTGACGTGAGGCTGCAAAAATCCTTCCGAACGCTTAAAGGGACACTAAACCCAAATGTTTTCTTTCGTGATTCAGCTAGAGAATGCAATTTTAAGCAGCTTTCTAATTTACTCATATTATCACTTTTTCTTCGTTCTCTTGCTATCTTTATTTGAAAAAGAAGGCACCTAAGCTTTTTTTTTCAGACCCTGGACGCACTTTTTTATTGGTGGATGAATTTATCCACCAATCAGCAAGAACAACCCAGGTTGTTCACCAAAAATGGGCCGGCATCTAAACTTACATTCTTGCATTTCAAATAAAGATACCAAGAGAATGAAGAAAATTTTATAATAGGAGTAAATTAGTAAGTTGCTTAAAATGTCATGCTCTATTTGAATCACGGAAAATAAATTGGGGTTCGGTGTTCCTTTAATGGCACAAAAGCAGAAATCTGTAAAATGGTAGAAGAAAGAAGGCGGCGCCACAATAGTGCAACATCAGTGGTGTTGAATCTTCACACACACATACGGGTTGTACTTACTAGAAGAAAGGCACTTATCAAGTAACTTTCTTTTAGTAAGTACAACCCGTATGTGTGTGTGAAGATTCAACACCACTGATGTTGCACTATTGTGGCGCCTTCTTCTTTCTTCTACCATTTTATAAAATCCTGTTTACCTGCATTGGTTTTCAATAGAAAAACTGCACCCAATACTCGCCTGATTTGGAGGAGCCAAATAAGTTTGAGTCGACGGACAACAAGGTTAATCATTGCCAGTAAGTTAATATAAAATGTGTGTTTTGAATTGTTTTTCAGTTGTTATATATTAAAGCCAATGAGCAAAATATTTTATGCGGAGTTAGCTCTGAAAAGTCAGCAGGATGCAGTTCCAACTCAATGTACAATTTACAGAGCTAAAAGGGGGCAAAATAAATAATGAGTATATTACAAAGTTGTTTTATTATGCATAATTAAGCATCTTATGTTAAAGCTGTACTAATAACATAACTAACATAACTAAAGGCTGAACTGACAGTCATGGTATAAAGTGATGCCTGGTTGTCATGGTGAAAGTCTTAGGAGAGTGGCTCATGTGATGCAGCAGTTATGTCACAAAACCAACTGACAACACAAAGCCAACTTCTTCATAACTGCTGCTCACTTTACTAGAGTTGCCAGATTGATCCTGCTGAGCTTCAGTAATCACTGACATGTAAATATTAGTTATCTAATATCTTTATTTTACAGCTAAGGCATTAGAGTACAGCTAGTGCTTTACAACCACAGCTCGGTATATGTGCTGGTATGAAGAACAGTGACTACCTCCAACACAATGCAAATGGCATCCAGGGAGGAGCTGCAGGTATGAACACCAATTACAGGTAGTGTTACCATGATCACCCCAACTCAGTAACTGAATAATACTAAATCACATTTATATACATTGTAAAATAATACCGATAAATGACAGAATTAATAGCTTAAACTTTGTAGCTTCCTATGGGCACCAGTACTCTGAGACAAAACATAGCATACAAACCAATCATACTAATGATCAATATTATCTTCATACCTTTATTTAAAAATACAAATAATTTAATAAATATTTTAATTTTTTAAAATAATTATTTTTAAAATATTATAGCGTTATAACTATTATAGCCATAACTGTAGGACACACCAATGCATTTCTGTGCTTCCTTATAAGATTCACAGCTGCCAGTAAAGGCTTTAAACCAGCTTTAAGGATGGTAAGAATTGCTGCATCATTAGTCTGCAAATGTTCTGAGGCAAGGACTTCTAGTAAAGGCCTAGAATATAAACCCCACAGCATGGGTCTGCAATTTAAATGCTGCAAACTCACTGGTGCTGGGACCCTCATTAAACACTGTACTGTACGGTGCCGTATCTGGTGCAGCTGTTTTTCTGCTTGATCCAGATGAAGAAAAAGCAACTGGTGATCTGACATAAATTCAGATCAGACTGATGCTTGTCTGGCCAGCAGTATATGCGCTGATGGCAGATGTCCTCATGCTGCAAACTTACTGGTGCTGAGACCCTCATTAAACACTGTACTGTAAGGTGCAGCATCTGATGCAGCTGTTTGTTCTGCTTGACCCGGGTGAAGAAAAGGCAACTGGTGATCTTAAATAAATTCAGATCAGACTGATGCGCATCTGGCCAGCAGTATATGCACTGATGGCAGATGTTCTCATGCTGCAAACTTACTGGTGCTGAGACCCTCATTAAACACTGTACTGTACGGTGCAGCATCTGATGCAGCTGTTAGTTCTGCTTGACCCGGATGAAGAAAAGGCAACTGGTGATCTTAAATAAAATCAGAACAGACTGATGCGCATCTGGCCAGCAGTATATGCGCTGATGACAGATGTCCTCATACTGCAAACTCACTGGTGCTGAGGCCCTCATTAAACACTGTACTGTAAGATGCAGCATCTAATGCAGCTGTTTGATCTGATTGACCCGGATGAAAAAAAGACAACTGGCAATCTGAAATAAATTCCGATCAGACTGATGTGCATCTGGCCTGCAGTATACGCACTGATGGCAGATGTCCTTCAAGGATTTTTATTTTACTTACTGTAAGTATCTAAGGTAAGATTTTTTTGAGATTACCAAATTTGTAAGCTCTTTGAGCAGGACATCTCATTACCACACTAGATTGTAACTACAGATCCTGCTCCAAGAGCCTACAGACATGTGCAGTGAGGTCAGATCATGTTGCGCTTTTCCTTATCTTTCCCATTTCATAAAATTCTTTAGCTTTAATTTTGTTCTGTATGTTTAAAGCTTTCTCTACTTTTCAAGGCTTATTGATATAAGATAAACAAATAATCTCTGTGACACTAGAATTTGAATCATAACACCAAAAATAAAGCATAATTACACTTACACTGCTATAACTTTAATAAACTGATATTAAATCAAATTAAATGTCTTAAATCAACTCTCACTGCACATATCTGTATAATGTAATAATGTTATGGAACTTGGCAAAGAAAATATACAATGATACGATTAATATGTTTGCATTTATATCCTCAATGCTTTGTCTTGATGTAGGGACACCAATAATACTACTAGGTTATTACCTTGCAGCTGGTCTACAATTTTATCTGAGAACTGCAGCACTCTGGAACAAGGACTACCATGTATATGACACTAAACTTAAATGTCTACAGTCACCATGGGACAAGTACTACTAATGGATTTGTGAAGCAGAGAGTCCTAGTGAAGCACAAGATTTGATACATCATGGGATGGTCCTGTATTTTATACCTCAGATTAGAAACTGAAAAAAATACTGCATTATAAGGTATAGTGTGTCATGCACCTATGTTCTTGCATTGGATGAAAAATCCTTACAAGATGTGCATAGACTGATTCATATCTGGCAAGCAGTATAAAAAAGACTGGAATACTCTATGGGAGTGGCAGGAAGATTGAAGATTTCAGAGGGACTATTGTTATGTCACATGCTGAGTGCAATCTTACAACAGGGATTTCTTTTTTTTCTCTACACTGTAAGTACCCAGAGGTAATTTTCTCCTTAAATACAAGATTGTAAGCTCTTTGAGCGAAGCACTGAAATAATAGATTGTAAGCTCCTTGGAACAGGGTCTGCACTTACAGCCATGGAAATCCTTTAGAGCAAGTACTCCCATTGTACCAAATAAATGTATTGTTATTAATAGAATGAGATAAACCGTCCATTTAATTAGTTCAGCAAGGAATAAATATACAAATTATCCCACAGTGTATTACTAATTCAAAATGTATTTTTAATATGGCACCCCTTATGCTCCTGTCAGTTTAAACCAGTAGTGTAGCAAACTGTGAAATATATGAGGCTTAAATAACACAGCATCAACCATAGGCAGCCTGTTTCGCTACTTTGGGGCTCTTTCTCACTCAAGTCATTATGGTTGAGGCTGATGTCCTCGAGCATTCCACCCTTTGCTATAGGGCTGCCCATTATATTGAAATGGATTTTGAATTATAAGTGTTGCAATTTTGCACAGATAAGTATACTTGTTTTTTGCTAAGATTAATACAATGGAGGCATGAACCCAAAAGGGAACAAACAGGCTGTCTATGGTTGGTGCTGCTGTTCTGTTCAAGCATTCATTTCACACTTTGTAAGTGTGGTTAATGTAATCATCAGCAAAACTGGCATATAGCCGTAAACTTTAAATCAGTGCTTGAGTCCAATAACATAGCACCTACATCATACTGAAGAGCCCCAACGAGGTTGAAACAACCTCCCTATAGAGAAAAATGTTTTACATTTGTAGTATTACAATATATTATTTCCCTGCAAAACACTTCTCTTTTTGTACAGGGTTTGTATGTAAGCAGAACTACTATAGAATAATAAGGCTTCTATATATCATAAGATTTGAGATTTTGCCTTATTTCCAAGTGCCCTTGACATATTTAAAGGGTTCCTACCTAAAACGATTAAATTGTCAGATGTTCTGCATATATCTGCAATAAATAATTTTGTATATTTATATATGAGGACACAAAGAATATCTGTTAATGATAGCAGCAACGGGATCAACTGAAAACCCCTAGAAGTTATGTCCATGATTATTTCAGTGCAGGCCTCCATTTCCCAAGTTGCCTACTTGCCTCATTTGTCAGTGCCATAATGGTCAAGCTATCTATAATAGGACCACTACTCGGATAAACAGACAAGCCTCCCTTAGAAAATGTAACCCACACTTCAAATTCCTCACATTTTCATATATGACGTAAAAAAACAAGCTCATCATACTGTAATACACCTAGAAAAAAGGCTTAATTACAGTATACTGAGAACTTGAAAAACAGCCCTATTAATACTTAGAAATCAGCTATTTAGATATTTTAAATATCTAGTGTCAGATCGAAGTAATTGCCAAAGAAAGAGGATAACTACATTATTTGTTTACAAACTGAATAATAAAGTATGAATTGTTGCACGTCTAATAAATTTTTATGCCTTGATAAAAAATATAATGTTCTAATTCTTGAGAGCATTTATTGTTAAATGTTTGCAGTACACTACAGGTTACATCCTATGGGAACTACTGAAGGGATATAAAACCCATTTTTGCTCTTTCAGGATTCAGATAGAACATTACAGGCAATTTTAAATGATTTTCCAATTTACTCCAATTATCAAATGTGCTTAATTCCCTTGATATACTTTGCTGAAGTCACAAAACACATCCACATTTAAAAGTACATTTAGACACATAATAACACTATCTGATTAAAAAAACTATTAATTAAAAATATTAAACAGTTATAAGGGCTCAAAAATATGAGGTCTCAGGTGTTATAAAAAAAAACTGCAAAGGGCTTTAACATAGAGACACATACATACACATGTCTAAATGTATATATATATATATATGTATATGTGTGTGTGTGTATATATATATATATATATATGTGTGTGTGTACATATATATTTATATGTGTATATACGTATTTACAGACATATAAACACCTAAAAACATATGCATACATATATAGACATATATATAAGTGGATTGGAACCCTTTGCAGTTAAGTAGATGAAAACATGAAAAACATATTGATGCAATATTCATGTGTTTAACTGTGTATTTACTATATATATCTCACATTTCAATGTTCTGCATAAAGGGGAATATGTTCTATGTATTTTTACATAGATATTCCTGTATATCTGTAAATATCTAGAATACCTACTGTATATATATATATATATATATATATATACATACAAAGATAGAAGCGCTCTACCAGGAACGAACACCAGCTCAATAGCTTGTTCTATACGAGTTACACCTAGGAGCAGCCTCTTTTAGCCCAGTTCTGCTTTTCACAAAGGAAAACTTTCCTGAAGTATATCAGTCTGATCCCGCCAAGTAAGGTCAGTCCAGCCCCAAAATACCAGGCAATTATCCTTTGAACAAGAACCATGACAACCCCAGATGATTGTTTCAGCCTTCTATGGGCCTCGTCAGTGAGGTGCAGCCATATTCCTCTAACACATTGGGCAAGGAGTACAAGTGTGGTTTCCCCCAGCACCCTTAGGAAGACCTCCCCAGGGTCATTATTCAAATGCATACAAAAAGTGAAGCGCTCTATCAGCAACAAACACCAGCTCAATAGCTTGTTCTATGGCGAGTCACCAGCTAGGAGCAGCCTCTTTTAGCCCAGTTCTGCTTTTTACAATATATGTATAAATATATATTTGTGCAAATATCCATCAGATGTATATTTAAATATCTCTTTAAGAATAAATAGAAAATATTCTGCTACGCGCAGAACATTAGATTATGAAAGATGTACGCTTTTAAATAACCGCAATCATGTTTGTGCGACTTGTGGGTGATAGTTGTTGTTTCAACTTTTTCAGCTCCATTTAAGTCTAGGGGGAATGCGATTTTGCATTCACAACTTCTCATAGTATATTTTTTACTGTGACGTTACGAACATGAGAGAGCAAACTTTTAACTTTCAACTCGTAATACGACAGTGAATCTCCAATTCTAGCAGTTTTAATGCTTGAACTTGAGTGCAAACTACTGCTCCACTCATAATCAGTTCTGACAGACCTCGCTGAATGCGGAGAGCAATACGCTCTCCGTATTCAGCATTGCACCAGCAGCTCTTGTGAGCTGCTGGTGCAATGCAGCCCCCTGCAGATTCGCGGACAATCGGCCGCCAGCAAGGGGGTGTCAATCAACCCGATCGTACTTGATCGGGTTGAATTGCAGCGATGTCTGTCCACCTGGACAGGTTATGGAGCAGCGATCTTTAAACTGCTGCTTCATAACTGGTGTTTCTGGCGAGCCTGCAGGCTCACCAGAAACACAGGGCTTCAAGCTCCAAACGGAGCTTGATAGATATGCCCCCATAGCTGGTATTTGTATGTAGGGTTGCCAGCTGTGCTTCATAAAAATACCATTGATCCCACCACATATATTTTTCACAACTAAGCAGTAATTTTATCCCCTTGGTTGCCAGTAACACATGTACAGAGCAGTGATGTGACCCCCTTGGCTGCTATAGGTAGACATCCAGCAATGATTGAACATGTAACACATATAATAGAAAATGCATAGTGTAACTTCTTTTTGAGCCATATTTATATTGCATAAAGGCCTAGAAGGTCCTTTACATTTAGCTGACAGGGGTCTTTAAAATTACTGAACATTTAAGTGTCCAGTATTTTTGTACAGATTTTACTGGACAGCCTGCTAAAATACTGGACTGTCCGGTTGAATACTGGACACCTGGCAACCCTAGTTATTGTATCACTTAGTTTTGAATCGGGGTTTATATCACACATTATTCAGTTGATATGTTCTCCTTTATTGGTATATATTTCCCACACTAAATATAACAATGTTATAGAAAACATCAACATAATGAGGCAGATATAATTTACACTGCATCTGTATTGTAATGCACTGCTACCAAACATTCGACCCTCCTTATGCAGCCTGTGGCATGCGGCCACGAAGATAGTATAATATAAATATTTAAGGGTTTGACCTCTATTTTGTTGCCTTAGAATTCAAATGCTTATCTGTAATTTACTGGGTTAAACACAATACATGATTGATGTCCAGTTTCTCCTTTACCCATTAGATGGCGATATTGTCTTATCAGAAGATCCTGGTTATTTCGAAAATAGTTGGAGACACAACTAGCTAGCTTATATCATCTAACTAAAGATATCATACTCCAACCTTAGGCTTGTTTTATCTTATCCTTTCCTTTCCTATATATACTTCAATTTATTTTATAATAAGACAAATGTATGTACAAGGTGCTATATATGCACATATCCTACAATGTCAAACATTGGTTTAATTTTGGTCTTCAACCTATTTGCTATTTGTTTAATTGTACTCAGTTTATATAGCCTTTTTTATTTTTCCTAAATTCCATTTTTATATAACCCCAATATTACTTTTAAATTTGTTTTTATTTGGGAGCCAAGAGAGGTTAATTTTGCTACAGCTGGGATTAAGAATGAGGTTAACTGAATAATGCTCATAATTTCAATTAATGGATCCTATTTGCAATCTAGATGTGGTAACACCTCTTTCATCCTTATGAGTTTTTGTCTCTTCCCTTATCCCACTTTATGTTACTCACACTAATTCTCTCTTGTAGCCCAGTTTACTACTTTCAAGATGTTATTCTGAGTAGAGTGCACTTATTTTACAGCCACTAGACTTAGGCCTAGATTTGGAGTTCGGCGGTAGCCGTCAAAACCAGCGTTAGAGGCTCCTAACGCTGGTTTTGGCCGCCCGCTGGTATTTGGAGTCAGTGATTAAAGGGTCTAACGCTCACTTTTCAGCCGCGACTTTTCCATACCGCAGATCCCCCTACGCCATTTGCGTAGCCTATATTTTCAATGGGATCTTTCTAACGCTGGTATTTAGAGTCGTTTCCGAAGTGAGCGTTAGAGCTCTAACGACAAGATTCCAGCCGCCTGAAAATAGCAGGAGTTAAGAGCTTTCTGGCTAACGCCGGTTCATAAAGCTCTTAACTACTGTACCCTAAAGTACACTAACACCCATAAACTACCTATGTACCCCTAAACCGAGGTCCCCCCACACCGCCGCCACTCGATTAAAATTTTTAACCCCTAATCTGCCGACCGCCACCTACGTTATATTTATGTACCCCTAATCTGCTGCCCCTAACCCCGCCGACCCCTGTATTACATTTATTAACCCCTAACTTGCCCCCCACAACGTCGCCGCCAGCTACTTAAAATAATTAACCCCTAATCTTCCGACCGCAAATCGCCGCCACCTACGTTATCCCTATGTACCCCTAATCTGCTGCCCCTAACATCGCCGACCCCTATATTATATTTATTAACCCCTAATCTGCCCCCCTCAACGTCGCCGACACCTGCCTACACTTATTAACCCCTAATCTGCCGAGCGGACCTGAGCGCTACTATAATAAATGTATTAACCCCTAATCCGCCTCACTAACCCTATCATAAATAGTATTAACCCCTAATCTGCCCTCCCTAACATCGCCGACACCTAACTTCAATTATTAACCCCTAATCTGCCGACCGGAGCTCACCGCTATTCTAATAAATGGATTAACCCCTAAAGCTAAGTCTAACCCTAACACTAACACCCCCCTAACTTAAATATAATTTACATCTAACGAAATAAATTAACTCTTATTAAATAAATTATTCCTATTTAAAGCTAAATACTTACCTGTAAAATAAATCCTAATATAGCTACAATATAAATTATAATTATATTATAGCTATTTTAGGATTAATATTTATTTTACAGGCAACTTTGTAATTATTTTAACCAGGTACAATAGCTATTAAATAGTTAAGAACTATTTAATAGTTACCTAGTTAAAATAATAACAAATTTACCTGTAAAATAAATCCTAACCTAAGTTATAATTAAACCTAACACTACCCTATCAATAAAATAATTAAATAAACTACCTACAATTACCTACAATTAACCTAACACTACACTATCAATAAATTAATTAAACACAATTCCTACAAATAAATACAATTAAATAAACTAGCTAAAGTACAAAAAATAAAAAAGAACTAAGTTACAGAAAATAAAAAAATATTTACAAACATAAGAAAAATATTACAACAATTTTAAACTAATTACACCTACTCTAAGCCCCCTAATACAATAACAAAGCCCCCCAAAATAAAAAATTCCCTACCCTATTCTAAATTAAAAAAGTTACAAGCTCTTTTACCTTACCAGCCCTGAACAGGGCCCTTTGCGGGGCATGCCCCAAGAATTTCAGCTCTTTTGCCTGTAAAAAAAAACATACAATACCCCCCCCCCAACATTACAACCCACCACCCACATACCCCTAATCTAACCCAAACCCCCTTAAAGAAACCTAACACTAAGCCCCTGAAGATCTTCCTACCTTGTCTTCACCATACCAGGTTCACCGATCCGTCCTGGCTCCAACATCTTCATCCAACCCAAGCGGGGGTTGGCGATCCATAATCCGGTCCAGAAGAGGCTCCAAAGTCTTCCTCCTATCCGGCAAGAAGAGGACATCCGGACCGGCAAACATCTTCTCCAAGCGGCATCTTCGATCTTCTTCCATCTGGAGCGAAGCGGCAGGATCCTGAAGACATCCAGCGCGGAACATCCATCCGGACCGACGACTGAACGACGAATGACTGTTCCTTTAAGGGACGTCATCCAAGATGGCGTCCCTCGAATTCCGATTGGCTGATAGGATTCTATCAGCCAATCGGAATTAAGGTAGGAATTTTCTGATTGGCTGATGGAATCAGCCAATCAGAATCAAGTTCAATCCGATTGGCTGATCCAATCAGCCAATCAGATTGAGCTCGCATTCTATTGGCTGTTCCGATCAGCCAATAGAATGCGAGCTCAATCTGATTGGCTGATTGGATCGGCCAATCGGATTGAACTAGATTCTGATTGGCTGATTCCATCAGCCAATCAGAAAATTCCTACCTTAATTCCGATTGGCTGATAGGATTCTATCAGCCAATCGGAATTCGAGGGACGCCATCTTGGATGACGTCCCTTAAAGGAACAGTCATTCGTCGTTCAGTCGTCGGTCCGGATGGATGTTCCGCGCTGGATGTCTTCAGGATCCTGCCGCTTCGCTCCGGATGGAAGAAGATCGAAGATGCCGCTTGGAGAAGATGTTTGCCGGTCCGGATGTCCTCTTCTTGCCGGATAGGAGGAAGACTTTGGAGCCTCTTCTGGACCGGATTATGGATCGCCAACCCCCGCTTGGGTTGGATGAAGATGTTGGAGCCAGGACGGATCGGTGAACCTGGTATGGTGAAGACAAGGTAGGAAGATCTTCAGGGGCTTAGTGTTAGGTTTATTTAAGGGGGGTTTGGGTTAGATTAGGGGTATGTGGGTGGTGGGTTGTAATGTTGGGGGGGGGGGTATTGTATGTTTTTTTTTACAGGCAAAAGAGCTGAACTTCTTGGGGCATGCCCCGCAAAGGGCCCTGTTCAGGGCTGGTAAGGTAAAAGAGCTTGTAACTTTTTTAATTTAGAATAGGGTAGGGAATTTTTTATTTTGGGGGGCTTTGTTATTTTATTAGGGGGCTTAGAGTAGGTGTAATTAGTTTAAAATTGTTGTAATATTTTTCTTATGTTTGTAAATATTTTTTTATTTTCTGTAACTTAGTTCTTTTTTATTTTTTGTACTTTAGCTAGTTTATTTAATTGTATTTATTTGTAGGAATTGTGTTTAATTAATTTATTGATAGTGTAGTGTTAGGTTAATTGTAGGTAATTGTAGGTAGTTTATTTAATTATTTTATTGATAGGGTAGTGTTAGGTTTAATTATAACTTAGGTTAGGATTTATTTTACAGGTAAATTTGTTATTATTTTAACTAGGTAACTATTAAATGGTTCTTAACTATTTAATAGCTATTGTACCTGGTTAAAATAATTACAAAGTTGCCTGTAAAATAAATATTAATCCTAAAATAGCTATAATATAATTATAATTTATATTGTAGCTATATTAGGGTTTATTTTACAGGTAAGTATTTAGCTTTAAATAGGAATCATTTATTTAATAAGAGTTAATTTATTTCGTTAGATAAATATTATATTTAACTTAGGGGGGTGTTAGTGTTAGGGTTAGACTTAGCTTTAGGGGTTAATCCATTTATTAGAATAGCGGTGAGCTCCGATCGGAAGATTAGGGGTTAATAATTGAAGTTAGGTGTCGGCGATGTTAGGGAGGGCAGATTAGGGGTTAATACTATTTATGATAGGGTTAGTGAGGCGGATTAGGGGTTAATAACTTTATTATAGTAGCGCTCAGGTCCGCTCTGCAGATTAGGGGTTAATAAGTGTAGGCAGGTGTCGGCGACGTTGTGGGGGGCAGGTTAGGGGTTAATAAATATAATATAGGGGTCGGCGGTGTTAGGGGTAGCAGATTAGGGGTACATAGGGATAACGTAGGTGGCGGCGGTTTACGGAGCGGCAGATTAGGGGTTTAAAAAAATATGCAGGGGTCAGCGATAGCGGGGGCGGCAGATTAGGGGTTAATAAGTGTAAGGTTAGGGGTGTTTAGACTCGGGGTACATGTTAGAGTGTTAGGTGCAGACGTAGGAAGTGTTTCCCCATAGGAAACAATGGGGCTGCGTTAGGAGCTGAACGCTGCTTTTTTGCAGGTGTTAGGTTTTTTTTCAGCTCAAACAGCCCCATTGTTTTCTATGGGGGAATCGTGCACGAGCACGTTTTTGAGGCCGGCCGCGTCCGTAAGCAACTCTGGTATCGAGAGTTGCATTTGCGGTAAAAATGCTCTACACTCCTTTTTTGGAGCCTAACGCAGCATTTGTTTGAACTCTCGATACCAGAGTTAATTTTATGGTGCGGCCAGAAAAAAGCCTGCGGAGCGTTAACAGCCCTTTTACCGCCGAACTCCAAATCTAGGCCTTAGTATTTAGATCCATAGTTGTTAAGCATTATAACATGCTGTGTGAGTATTGTATAATTACAATTACTACATGGGTTTATTTCTGTAACAAATCTTTATGTAACAATATTGATGCACACCATGTATATTCAAGCTCTACTGTGTAACCTCATTTTTCTCAATAAAGTTCTTTTGAAAATGTAAAAAAAAGAGCATTCAGCTAATCTATAAAAAACAAAACCCCCAAAAAACAAAAGCAAAAAACTAACATTAACCCCAAAGTTGGTATTCACCAATGATGAAGGGCGGCGCTCCATCTTTAGCTTTAATTTTGTTCTGTATCTTTAAAGCTTTTTGTATTTTTCAAGGCTTATTGATATAAGATATACAAATAATCTCTGTAACACTAGAACTTGAATCATAACACCAACAATAAAGCATACTTACACTTACACTGCTATAACTTTAATAAACTGATATTAAATCAAATGGAATGTCTTAAATCCACTCTCACTGCACATATCTGTATAATGTAATAATGTTATGGATCTTAGCAAAGAGAATACAATGATATGGTTAATATGTTTGCACGTATATCCTCAATGTTATGCCTTGACATAGGGATACCATTAATACTACTAGGTTATAAACACCTTACAAGGACTACCATGTATGTGACACTAAACATGAAAGTCTACAGTCACCATAGGACAAGTACTACTGTTGGATTTGTGAAGCAGAGAGTCCTAGTGAAGCACAAGATTTTATACATCATGGGATGGTCCTGTAATTTATACCTCAGATTAGAAACTGAAAAAAATACTGCATTATAAGGTACAGTGTGTCATGCACCTATGTTCTTGCATTGGATTTAAAATCCTTACAAGATGTGCATAGACTGATTCATATCTGGCAAGCAGTATAATGAAGACTGGAATACTCTAAGGCAGTGGCAGGAAGATTGAATATTTCAGAGGGACTAGTGTTATGTCACATGCTGAGTGCAATCTTACATCAGGGATTTCTTTTATTTATCTACACTGTAAGTACCCAGAGGTAAGTTCTCCTTAAATACAAGATTGTAAGCTCTTTGGGCAAAGCACTGAAACACTAGATTATAAGCTCCTTGGAACAGGGTCTGCACTTATACCCATGGAAATCCTTTAGAGCAGGGACTCCCATTGTACTAAATAAATGTATTGTTGTTAATAGAGTGAGATAAACCATCCATTTAATTAGTTCAGCAAGGAATAAATATACAAATGATCCCACAGAGTGTATTACTAATTCAAAATGTATTTATATATGGCACCCCTTATGCTCCTGTCAGTTTAAACCAGTAGTGTAGCAAACTGTGAAATATATGAGGCTTAAATAACACAGCATCAACCATAGGCAGCCTGTTTCGTTACTTTGGGACTCTTTCTCACTCAAGTCATTATGGTTGATGATGATGTCCTTGAGCATTCCACTCTTTGCTATAGGGCTGCCCATTATATTACAATGGATTTTGAATTATAAGTGTTGCAATTTTGCACAGATACTTGTTTTTTGCTAAGATTAATACAATGGAGGCATGAGCCCAAAACGGACCAAACAGGCTGTCTATTGTTGGTGCTGCTGTTCTGCTCAAGCATTCATTTCACGCTTTCTAAGTGTGGTTAATGTAATCATCAGCAAAACTGGCATATAGACATAAACCTTAAATCAATGCATGAGTCCAATAACATAGCACCTACATCATACTGAAGAGCCCCAACGAGGGTGAAACAACATGCCTATAGTAAAAAAAAAACACTTTACATTTGTAGTATTACAATATATTATTCCCCTGCAAAACACTTCTCTTTTTGTACTGGGTTTGTATGTAAAAAGGAAATACTAAAGAATAATAAGGCTTCTATATATCATAATGATAATTAATCATACCTGAGGAAACGGCCAGGAGCTTGCGGCCGAGAAACACGTTTAAGCTCTTAAAATAAATTGTTCTTATTTCTTTTTACATAAGCCTGGTTATTTTGGCTTTTTTTATCCGCATGAACTTTGTTGCACCTGCAAAGGTTTCTTTCCAAAAGATTTCCGTTGGGATACCGTTGGCGATCTTCAGCCTAAAGTTGATGCTGCATGTAGTGAAAGCTGCCTTTTCCAGACGACACAGACGATTCCCTTCGGCTTGTGGAGGAGAGCCCACAGCTGCACCTTTGAATTTTGGATGCCATCTGTTCCAGCGTACTGACTGCTGTTGAATGTCAGCCTGCCTATTCGCACTTCTTTATATAAGAGTGCCAGTACTCTTGTGAGTATATTTACAACTGTTTGTTTCTTTTTGTGACCCCAGCTTATGGAACTTATTTGCACTATGAGGCGCTGTCTTCTTTTGTTCACATTGGGGTATTACATATACTGCGCCGTTAGATGCTAAAATGGCGTAAGTAGGACAAACTGGCGATCTTCTGAAATGTGCACAAATACACATTTTAGTCGTCGCAATAAGCTTATGCCAGTATTGTGTCCACGGAAAGTGTCAATAAAGAGTAGTTTTATGCAAATTAGGTTAACACTCATAAAAATGAAACAGGAATTCAAATAAAAATGTGACACGTACTTACGTTATTCAAATTCATATATAAACCCATGCGCAGCTGCCATTTTCTTCAGTGTGTTTGGATTGTTCGTTGAGCTACAACACACTACACTGGAGTGGAGGATTAGTCAGAGTAGAGAGAGAGAGGCGCAAACAGAGAAGTTAGGGTGCATTGTTGTTGAGTAAGCTTGTACACTTACACATATTCTTACATATTGTACACATTGCATACATACATAAATATACAAATACACCACACTTTTTTTTCTAACACCTCACACATATTTTATTTGATTTTTACAGTGTGATAGGCTGAGTGTTTGGTTGTGATTGTGTGTGATTGAACTGGGAGTGTGAGAGTGTGTAGTGTGATTTAGTGTGAGGATGGCAGGGAGAGGTAGGGAGGAGGGGAGAAGGGGAGAGGAGTGGCAGGGAGAGGAGTATTGGAGAGGATAGGAGGAGCAGTGGGCCCCCCGTCAGGTAGTAAGTGGAGTGGGAAGTGGGAGAGCCAGAAGGGATGATGGGAGGGGAGATGCCCAAGAGCCCCAGAGAGCAGGCACATCTAGGAGAGGGACAGAGGGTGCACATGGGGACAGAAGGGGGGAGGAGGGAAAGGATAGGGAGGCACCCACACCAGGGACATCACAGGGAGGACGCCAAGTGGCCATGGAGGATGAGAGGCTGAGATGTTCCAACTTCTTATTTGCTGAAAATGTTGCCCTTGTCCAGGCCATCAAGAACAATTACAGTGCCCTCTTTGGGCAGGAGAAGGGCAAAGGCATTGCCAAAAAGAGAAAAACAGCATGGTTGGTGGTAGAGGATGCCATCAACAGTGTGGCCCCGCAGAGGAGGACTGTTGAGGGCCTGAAAAAGCGCTGGAATGACTGCAAGAGGTAGGTCAAAGAAAAGAGGGGGCTTTTTTCTATATACCAGAAGGGAACAGGCGGTGGTCCATCCCTGGATATAGAGTATAACACCTGGCAGGAGATGATACGCAGATCCCTGAGTATCACAGCAGTCCGTGGACTTCCAGGGGCTCGTGACTCAGGGGCTTCAGCCACAGCACATCATGCTGGTGAGTAACATCCCACACACCAGTATTATATGTATTTGAGATATAACATCCTTTAATATCACACATTCATGTACACGATGAGGACATGGTATTTGGCGTACTAACAAAAAGATCTACAATTATACTTGACATTACTGCTACTTAACACAATGCAATTCATGATATGAGGTGGAATAGTGCAATACTAACATGTCTCAGAGTAACACAGGCCACAAGCCACATGTAATTGTATGCCCACATGGACATATATCTGACTGTACTAATCCCTCTCATCCTTTGACTCCTCTACAGAATCTCCTGTCACGAGGATACAAACATCCATGCCACCACCACCACCAGTCTTCAGGCAACCGCAAGAACAGTATGCTCCCAGGCATGAGCATGGTTGGATGGCTTCAGTTGAGGACCCGGGAGTGATGCCATATGACCCCTGGCAAGATTCCTGGCCAGAGGAATATCCTTCCTTTGGCTTTGAGGGGGAGCCAAGACAGCCACAAAGGGTCCATGTATTTACCCCCCCCCCCCCACTGACATCTCATGTCAGTCATGGATTTTACCGACAGACTATGTCACAAGAAGTGCCAATTGGAGAGGCTGAGTGGTCACACACTGGTCATCAGTGGGACTATCAGTCAACCATGAGAGCTCCCCCATCCTCATCCATGGGACGAGCTCCCCCATCCTCATCCATGGGATGACCTCCCCCATCCTCATCCATGGGACGACCTCCACCATCTGCAGATGGAAATATATCAGAAATTACAGCTGCACCTCAAGAACCATCAGATGCAGCTGAACCTGCCCCACAAGCACCATCAGATGCAGCTGAACCTGCCCCACAAGCACCATCAGATGCAGCTGAACCTGCCCCACAAGCACCATCAGATGCAGCTGAACTTGCCCCACAAGCACCAGCAGATGCAGCTGAACCTGCCCCACAAGCACCAGCAAATGCAGGTGAACATGCCCAATAAGCACCAGCAGATGCAGGTGAACATGCCCCACAAGCAACTAGAAGCCCTGTTGCTCAAGAGCCTGTGGATGCATTGAATTCTCCCCTGGGTGAGGAATACATTGCACTCCAGAGGAGGCTCATAACAAGCACTGAGAGCATACAAAGAGGACAAGAGAGGTTCTTCAGGAGGCAAGAGAGGATACAACAACGTAGCATAGAGCTGCAGAGGGACATGACAGCATCGTTAAGTGCAAGTGTTTATAACCAGTCACAGATGATGCGAATTCTGTCTGATATGCAGATGCAGATGGACAATAGATGGAGAGAACAAAATCAATTCTTGGGTGTGATGGTTGAGCACTTTACACACCAGCAGGACACTGCCTCCAGCCTATCATCTGTGGCCAGCACACCAGCAGAAACACCAGAATCCTCTAAAACCAGGAAAACAAGAAAATACACTACAGGCACCTCAGCTCCCTCATCCAAGAAGCCAAATAAATAAATATTATTATAGTTCACCATAAACCTTGTCCTCTGTTATTTACCATGTAATTGTCATACACATTCATGTAAGGTGTGTTTTATTACACTAATATTGTTAAAACATATAATATGACCTATGTGGAAATGGCAAGAAAAAACATAATTTATGCTTACCTGATAAATTTATTTCTCTTGTGGTGTATCCAGTCCACGGATCATCCATTACTTGTGGGATATTCTCCTTCCCAACAGGAAGTTGCAAGAGGATCACCCACAGCAGAGCTGCTATATAGCTCCTCCCCTAACTGCCATATCCAGTCATTCGACCGAAACAAGCCGGGAAAGGAGAAACCATAGGGTGCAGTGGTGACTGTAGTTTAAATTAAAATTTAGACTTGCCTTAAAAGGACAGGGCGGGCCGTGGACTGGATACACCACAAGAGAAATAAATTTATCAGGTAAGCATAAATTATGTTTTCTCTTGTAAGGTGTATCCAGTCCACGGATCATCCATTACTTGTGGGATACCAATACCAAAGCTAAAGTACACGGATGAAGGGAGGGACAAGGCAGGCTTAAATGGAAGGAACCACTGCCTGAAGAACCTTTCTCCCAAAAATAGCCTCCGAAGAAGCAAAAGTATCAAATTTGTAAAATTTTGAAAAGGTATGAAGCAAAGACCAAGTCGCCGCCTTGCAAATCTGTTCAACAGAAGCCTCATTTTTAAAGGCCCAGGTGGAAGCCACAGCTCTAGTAGAATGAGCTGTAATCCTTTCAGGGGGCTGCTGTCCAGCAGTCTCATAGGCTAAGGGTATTAAGCTCCGAAGCCAAAAAGAAAGAGAGGTTGCCGAAGCTTTTTGACCTCTCCTCTGTCCAGAGTAAACAACAAACAGTGTAGATGTTTGGCGAAAATCTTTAGTAGCTTGTAAGTAAAACTTCAAAGCACGGACCACGTCCAGATTATGTAAAAGACGTTCCTTCTTTGAAGAAGGATTAGGACACAATGATGGAACAACAATCTCTTGATTGATATTCTTGTTAGAAACTACCTTAGGTAAAAACCCAGGTTTTGTACGCAGAACTACTTTATCTGAATGGAAAATCAGATAAGGAGAATCACATTGTAAGGCAGATAACTCAGAGACTCTCCGAGCCGAGGAAATAGCCATCAAAAACAGAACTTTCCAAGACAAAAGTTTAATATCAATGGAATGAAGGGGTTCAAACGGAACCCCTTGAAGAACTTTAAGAACCAAGTTTAAGCTCCATGGGGGAGCAACAGGTTTAAACACAGGCTTGATTCTAACCAAAACCTGACAAAAAGCTTGAACATCTGGAACTTCAGCCAGACGCTTGTGCAAAAGAATAGACAGAGCAGAAATCTGTCCCTTTAAAGAACTAGCTGATAATCCTTTTTCCAAACCCTCTTGGAGAAAGGACAATATCCTAGGAATCCTAACCTTACTCCATGAGTAATTCTTGGATTCACACCAATAAAGGTATTTACGCCATATCTTATGGTATATTTTCCTGGTGACAGGCTTTCGTGTCTGTATTAGGGTATCAATGACTGACTCAGAGAAGCCACGCTTTGATAAAATCAAGCATTCAATCTCCATGCAGTCAATCTCAGAGAGATTAGATTCGGATGATTGAAAGGACCTTGTAGTAGAAGGTCTTGTCTCAGAGGCAGGGTCCATGGTGGAAAGGATGTCCACTAGGTCTGCATACCAGGTCCTGCGTGGCCACGCAGGCGCTATCAAGATCACCAATGCTCTCTCCTGTTTGATTTTGGCAATCAGTCGAGGGAGCAGAGGAAACGGTGAAAACACATAAGCCAGGTTGAAGAACCAAGGCGCTGCTAGAGCATCTATCAGTGCCGCTTCTGGGTCGCTGGACCTGGATCCGTAACAAGGAAGTTTGGCATTCTGGCGAGACGCCATTAGATCCAGTTCTGGTTTGCCCCAACGATGAACCAATTGAGCAAACACCTCCGGATGGAGTTCCCACTCCCCCGGATGAAAAGTCTGACAACTTAGAAAATCCGCCTCCCAGTTCTCCACACCTGGGATATGGATTGCTGATAGGTGGCAAGAGTGAGTCTCTGCCCAGCGAATTATCTTTGAGACTTCCAGCATCGCTAGGGAACTCCTGGTTCCCCCTTGATGGTTGATGTAAGCCACAGTCGTGATGTTGTCCGACTGAAATCTGATGAACCTCAGGGTTGCTAACTGAGGCCAAGCTAGAAGAGCATTGAATATTGCTCTTAACTCCAGAATATTTATTGGGAGGAGTTTCTCCTCCTGAGTCCACGATCCCTGAGCCTTCAGGGAATTCCAGACTGCACCCCAACCTAGAAGGCTGGCATCTGTTGTTACAATTGTCCAATCTGGCCTGCGAAAGGTCATACCTTTGGACAGATGGACCCGAGATAGCCACCAGAGAAGAGAATCTTCCAGAATATTTATTGGGAGGAGTTTCTCCTCCTGAGTCCACGATCCCTGAGCCTTCAGGGAATTCCAGACTGCACCCCAACCTAGAAGGCTGGCATCTGTTGTTACAATTGTCCAATCTGGCCTGCGAAAGGTCATACCTTTGGACAGATGGACCCGAGATAGCCACCAGAGAAGAGAATCTCTGGTCTCTTGATCCAGATTTAGTAGAGGGGACAAATCTGTGTAATCCCCAATCCACTGACTGAGCATGCATAGTTGCAGCGGTCTGAGATGTAGGCGCGCAAATGGCACTATGTCCATCGCCGCTACCATTAAGTTGATTACTTCCATACACTGAGCCACCGAAGGGCGCAGAATAGAATGAAGAACACGGCAAGATTTTAGAAGCTTTGATAACCTGGACTCTGTCAGGTAAATCTTCATTTCTACAGAATCTATCAGAGTCCCTAGGAAGGAGACTCTTGTGAGTGGGGATAGAGAACTCTTTTCCTCGTTCACCTTCCACCCATGTGAGAAATGCCAGAACTATGTCCGTATGTGACATGGCAATCTGAAAGCTTGACGCCTGTATCAGGATGTCACCCAGATAAGGGGCCACTGATATACCTTGCGGTCTTAGAACCGCCAGAAGCGATCCCAGAACCTTTGTAAAGATTCTTGGAGCTGTAGCTAACCCGAAGAGAAGAGCCACAAATTGGTAATGCCTGTCCAGAAAGGCAAACCTTAGGAACCGATGATGATCTTTGTGAATCGGTATGTGAAGGTAAGCATCCTTCAAATCCACTGTGGTCATATATTGACCCTCCTGGATCATAGGTAGGATGGTCCGAATAGTTTCCATTTTAAACGATGGAACTCTGAGGAATTTGTTTAAGATCTTTAGATCCAAAATGGGTCTGAAGGTTCCCTCTTTTTTGGGAACCACAAACAGATTTGAATAAAAACCCTGTCCCTGATCCGTCTGTGGAACTGGACAGATCACTCCCATAATAAGGAGGTCTTGCACACAGCGTAAGAATGCCTCTTTCTTTATTTGGTTTACAGATAATCTCGAAAGGTGAAATCTCCCTTGAGGGGGGGAAGCTTTGAAGTCCAGAAGATATCCCTGAGATATGATCTCCAACGCCCAGGGATCTTGAACATCTCTTGCCCACGCCTGGGCGAAGAGAGAAAGTCTGCCCCCTACTAGATCCATTACCGGATAGGGGGCCGTTCCTTCATGCTGTCTTAGAGGCAGCCGCAGGCTTTCTGGCCTGCTTGCCCTTGTTCCAGGACTGGTTAGGTTTCCAGCCCGGCTTGGATTGAGCAAAAGTTCCCTCTTGTCTTGTAGCAGAGGAAGTTGATGCTGCACCTGCCTTGAAGTTTCGAAAGCCACGAAAATTAGACTGTTTGGCCTTTGATTTGGCCCTGTCCTGAGGAAGGGCATGACCCTTACCTCCAGTAATGTCAGCAATAATTTCCTTCAAACCAGGCCCGAATAGGGTCTGCCCCTTGAAGGGAATGTTAAGTAATTTAGACTTTGAAGTCACGTCAGCTGACCAAGATTTAAGCCATAGCGCCCTACGCGCCTGGATGGCGAATCCAGAATTCTTAGCCGTTAGTTTAGTCAAATGAACAATGGCATCAGAAACAAAAGAATTAGCTAGCTTAAGTGTTCTAAGCTTGTCAAGTATTTCAGTCAATGGAGTAGCTGTCTGAAAGGCCTCTTCCAGAGACTCAAACCAGAACGCCGCAGCAGCAGTGACAGGTGCAATGCATGCAAGGGGCTGCAGGATAAAACCTTGTTGAATAAACATTTTCTTAAGGTAACCTTCTAATATTTTATCCATTGGATCTGAAAAAGCACAACTGTCCTCGACAGGGATAGTGGTACGCTTTGCTAAAGTAGAAACTGCTCCCTCCACCTTAGGGACCGTCTGTCATAAGTCCCATGTGGTGGCGTCTATTGGGAAAAAAATTCTAAAAATAGGAGGGGGGGAAACGGCACACCGGGTCTATCCCACTCCTTATTAATAATTTCTGTAAACCTTTTAGGTATTCGAAAAACATCAGTACACACCGGCACTGCATAGTATTTATCCCGTCTACACAATTTCTCTGGTACTGCAATTGTGTCACAGTCATTCAGAGCAGCTAACACCTCCCCAAGCAATACACGGAGGTTCTAAAGCTTAAATTTAAAAGTAGAAATATCTGAATCAGGTTTCCCCGAATCAGAAATGTCACCCACAGACTGAAGCTCTCCTTCCTCAGCTTCTGCATATTGTGACGCAGTATCAGACATGGGCCTTAAGGCATCCTCGCGCTCTGTACTACGTCTAACCCCAGAGCTATCGCACTTTCCTCTGAATTCAGGCAGTCTGGCTAATACCGCTGACAGGGTATTATCCATGATTGCCGCCATGTCCTGCAAAGTAATCGCTATGGGCGTCTTTGATGTACTTGGCGCCATTTTAGCGTGAGTCCCTTGAGCGGGAGTCAAAGGGTCTGACACGTGGGGAGAGTTAGTCGGCATAACTTCCCCCTCGCCAGAATCCTCTGGTGATAAATTTTTTAAAGATAAAAGCTGATCTTTGTTGTTTAAAGTGAAATCAATACATTTAGTACACATTCTCATATGGGGTTCCACCATGGCTTTTAAACATAATGAACAAGAAGTTTCCTCTATGTCAGACATGTTTATACAGACTAGCAATGAGACTAGCAAGCTTGGAAAACACTTTAAATCAAGTTAAACAAGCAATATAAAAAACGTTACTGTGCCTTTAAGAGAAACAAATTTTGCTAAAATTTGAAATAACAGTGAAAAAAGGCAGTTAAACTAACAAAATTTTTACAGTGTATGTTAGCAGAGCATTGCACCCACTTGCAAATGGATGTTTAACCCCTTAATACAAAAAACGGATTAACAAAATGAAAAAAACGCTCCACTGTGGCTTTACCTTCCTCAATACATGACTTTTGAAGCCTTTTGAGCCCTTCAGAGATGTCCTATAGCATGCAGGGGACTGCTGAGGGAAGCTGAATGTCTCTGTCTGTAATTTTAACTGCGCAAAAAAGCGCTAAAATAGGCCCCTCCCACTCATATTACAACAGTGGAAAGCCTCAGGAAACTGTTTCTAGGAAAAAATCAAGTTAGCCATGTGGAAAAAACTAGGCCCCAATAAGTTTTATCACCAAAGCATATATAAAAACGATTAAACATGCCAGCAAACGTTTTATATTGCACATTAATTAGAGTATATACCTCTGATAGCAAGCCTGATACTAGTCGCTATTAAATCACTGTATTTAGGCTTAACTTACATTAATCCGGTATCAGCAGCATTTTCTAGCAATTCCATCCCTAGAAAAACTTAAAACTGCACATACCTTATTGCAGGATACCTTGCACGCTATTCTCCCTCTGAAGTTACCTCACTCCTCAGACATATGTGAGAACAGCAGTGGATCTTAGTTACTTCTGCTAAGATCATAGAAAACGCAGGCAGATTCTTCTTCTAAATGCTGCCTGAGATAGAATAGTACAACTCCGGTACCATTTAAAAACAATAAACTCTTGATTGAAGAAAAAACTAACTATATTACACCACTTTCCTCTTACTACCTCCAGCTATGTTGAGAGTTGCAAGAGAATGACTGGGTATGGCAGTTAGGGGAGGATCTATATAGCAGCTCTGCTGTGGGTGATACTCTTGCAACTTCCTGTTGGGAAGGAGAATATCCCACAAGTAATGGATGATCCGTGGACTGGATACACATTACAAGAGAAACAGGTAATATTATAATGTTTATGACATATTCTTGTACTATAACTCACATCCACAAAAGTTGTTTATGAAGGGCACATATAGTAATATTCACTTCTAAGATGTAAATCTATGTATCTCACATCCAATATAAATTGACACATGGGGATATATAATACTGATGTTACAGATAGGTGTGAATTATCAGGTATTTTAAGGCTGCAGGTAAGAGGTTGTGTTGTTTGTCACTGGTTTCACACAATTGCAAAGAAGCGGCCTTCAAGGTCCTAGAAATTATCATATGAGCCATCCAAGGTTTATCTTTTAACTAAGAATATCAAGGAAACAAAGCTAAATTGGTGTTAGAATTAAATTGGAAAGTTGTTTGAAATGACATGCCCTATTTGAGACAAGAAGGTTTTCTTTGGACTTGACTGTCCCATTATATATTTTAGCATCAATGCCAAGCTGTGTTAACAGTAGAACAAAATTACAATCCCAGTGGGTTCTAAAGTGATAAAGGTAATACAATTATGATTTCCCATTGTTCTCTCCAACTATTGGTGATTCTTTTAAGAACAAATATAAAGTAAATAAGCAAGTATATGTACACAATGTGATAAAGTAATGAGATCTGATTATACCTAAAAGCTCAATGCATTTGATTAGGTTGTGGCGGCAAAATACAAAATCAGCTATTTCAAATACACAAAGAAAGCTTAAAAAAACAAATATCATAGTATACTGTTCCTTTAACTATTTGAGATGCTGCTTAAATGTATGTGTTTGTTAAGGCTTCCAGGGAGTTATGTTGCTTTTTTAGTCAGTGCAAGGGTTGCTGCACCTGCAATGTTTGGCGAGATGAGAATGGAGTAGATTTTCTGAATTCTGCACGTGTAAGTCCTTACGCTGTATATTGGATACCAAATTGCGCGGCTGTTCTATGTTAATCTATGGGAGAAAAAATACGGCCAACGGGTGAAATATACTCGCGTAACTTGTATGCTACGCCGTATATGTAATACCAAAATCGCGTAAAAACCGCCGCATATGTAATGGAGCCCATAATAAATTGAAAAAGTAACATTGTTGCTATACTGTTGCTTACAATACACGTAGCACTTTGGAAGTAAGCTTATTGCTTTTGTCTGTACACAGCATTTCATATATGCACACTGGTATACTGGACTATACACCTGCTACAGCTTTAACATCGTTTGTGCATATGACAGCTATGGAAGCCTTTGCTGTATTGTAAAAAAAAGTGTGCATTCTAATAAAAAAATCTACTACTCATTTGAAGTTCAGACTAACTGCAGTTGCATTGTCTTGTTATCTTGCATTTGTTGATTATGCAAATCTACTGTGTTGACTGGTCCTTTAAGCTTGTTTTGTTGCTTCAAAAGGAACTTTTGTTTCTGGATATACCATCTATCATTTGTAGTTATCTTTTGGATAACTTTATCTTTCCAGTGGATTGATTCATGGACAAAATTAAGTGCAAAGTCAAACCCTATCTCTGATTATAATATTTAAGTACATTGTCTTGTACACTTACCATACAACATAATTACTAAGCATATTGTTTAAATGTTGTTCAGGTATACACTGATGCCTATTTACATATGCTGCATGCAAAAGGGCAATTAAAAAATACTACATAGATCCTCTTTCTATCCATGGCTGCAATTCCCTTCCTTAAATAGTTTAAAAGTTGTTCAGGTATACACTGATGCCTATTTACATATGCTGCATGCAAAGGGGCAATTTAAAAAACGGCATAGATGCTTTTTCTATCCATGGCAGCAATTCTCTTCCTTAAAAGTTGGGGCTGACCTCTGGTAAGGTGTTGCAACGTGTTTTGATTATTCCTTTCTCCTATGAACACTTAGTGATGTCACAGTACTGCTTTCAAATGAGAAGTCTGCATTTAAGGAATATATATATAGTATTGTAAACTTTAAAATATGGTTGATTTCAATATTACATTGATTTAGTAATGGATAGTGTTGTACAGTTTCTTTTGTGAGAGAGTGTCTCTATATTGGATTATTTGCCATTAAGGCATTGCAAAATCCATAAGCTAAATTAATAAAAAGTTAAAAGAGTGCTTGATTCCCTGACTTCTTTATGATAAGTGGATCTCACTATCATTTTCTTTCTTTAAAGTTTTTTTTAAAAACTGTGTATTTATGGGTCTGCACAACTCCCTCTAAAGAGGGCGTCATTTATTTAGCTTAATTACAGTGATAATAATAATTACTGCCCTCGCACACTTGCATATTGGAGCCCATAATATTCTAATTCTTGAGAGCATTTATTGTTAAATGTTTGCAGTACACTACAGGTTACATCCTATGGGACCTACTGAGGGGATATGAAACCCATTTTTGCTCTTTCAGGCTTCAGATAGAACATTACAGGCAATTTTAAACAATTTTTCAATTTACTTCTATTATCAAATGTGCTTAATTCCCTTGATATACTTTTGCTGAAGTCACAAAACACATCAACATTTAAAAGTACATTTACACTTATAATAACACTATCTGATTAAAAAAAAATATTAATTAGAAATATTGCATTAAAAAGTTATAAGGGCTCAAAGATATGAGGTCTCAGGTGTTATAAAAAAAACGGTAAAGGGCTTTAACATAGAGACACATAGATACACATGTCTAAATATGTATAAGTATGTATGTATGTATGTATATACAGTATATATATATATATATATATATATATATATATACATATATATATATGTGTGTGTGTGTGTGTGTACATATATATTTATATGTGTATATACGTATTTCCAGACATATTAATACTTAAAAACATATGCATACATATATAGACATATATATATAAGTGCATTGGAACCCTTTGCAGTTAAGTAGATGAAAACATGAAAAACATATTTATGCAATATTCATGTGTTTAATTGTGTATTTACTATATATATATATATCTCACATTCCAATGTTCTGCACAAAGGGGAATATGTTCTATGTATTTTTAAATAGATATTCCTATATATCTGTAAATATCTAGAAGACCTATATATAATCAAATATATATATATATATATATATATATATATATATACTGTATATATATATATATATATATATATATATGCATACAAAGATAGAAGCACTCTACCAGGAACGAACACCAGCTCAATAGCTTGTTCTATGCGAGTTACACCTAGGAGCAGCCTCTTTTAGCCCAGTTCTGCTTTTCACAAAAGAAAAACTTTCCTGAAGTATATCAGTTTGATCCCGCCAAGTAAGGTCAGTCCAATTCATTAGGTTGCGTAGAAATACCAAGTCTGACCTAATTTATGAACAACAGTCATTAGAACTGAAAAACTCATTCAGAGGGGTTATGATTCCACTACATTGGAAAATTGTAGAACCTCAGTTAAAAGCTGTGATTGTAGATCCAATTGTATTAAAAAACGGTAAAATACACATGCTATGGATAGGGATATTGAGGATTCAGTAGTTTTTACTACTGAATACTCCCAACAATACAATAATGTGGTTAAGATTCTTAAAAAACATCTTCATATATTATCGGGAGATGAAGTCCTTAAACCATTCATTAAGACATACAGGTTTGTCCCTAAAAAAAAACAAAAAAACTTTGGCAACAGTACTTGTCCCAAGTTTAGTGAAGAATAAGGAAAGTTTGGGTACCCGTGATTAGTTATCTAGAAAAGGAAACTATAAATGTGGGAGTAGAGATTGCACTACTTGCTCCAAGTTAATTAAAGGAGATATTTTTTCAAGCTTTGATAATGTTCAACATAATATAAAATTTTATGCCAATTGTAAAACATAGGCCTAGATTTGGAGTTTGGCGTTAGCCGTGAAAACCAGCGTTAGAGGCTCCTAACGCTGGTTTTAGGCTAACTCCGGTATTTGGAGTCACTCAAAATAGGGTCTAACGCTCACTTTTCAGCCGCGACTTTTCCATACCGCAGATCCCCTTACGTCAATTGCGTATCCTATCTTTTCAATGGGATCTTTCTTACTCCGGTATTTAGAGTCGTGTCTGAAGTGAGCGTTAGACATCTAACGACAAAACTCCAGCCGCAGGAAAAAAGTCAGTAGTTAAGAGCTTTCTGGGCTAACGCCGGTTCATAAAGCTCTTAACTACTGTATTCTAAAGTACACTAACACCCATAAACTACCTATGTACCCCTAAAGGCCCCCCCACATCGCCGCCACTCGATTAAATTTTTTTAACCCCTAATCTGCCGACCGCCACCTACGTTATATTTATGTACCCCTAATCTGCTGCCCCTAACACCGCCGACCCCTGTATTATATTTATTAACCCCTAATCTGCCCCCCACAACGTCGCCGCCAGCTACCTACAATAATTAACCCCTAATCTGCCGACCGCAAAGCGCCGCCACCTACATTATAGCTATGTACCCCTAATCTGCTGCCCCTAACACCGCCGACCCCTATATTATATTTATTAACCCCTAATCTGCCCCCCACAACGTCGCCTCCACCTGCCTACACTTATTAACCCCTAATCTGCCGAGCGGACCGCACCGCTACTATAATAAAGTTATTAACCCCTAATCCGCCTCACTAACCCTATATTAAATAGTATTAACCCCTAATCTGCCCTCCCTAACATCGCCAACACCTAACTTCAATTATTAACCCCTAATCTGCCGACCGGAGCTCACCGCTATTCTAATAAATGTATTAACCCCTAAAGCTAAGTCTAACCCTAACACTAACACCCCCCTAAATTAAATATAATTTTAATCTAACGAAATTAATTAACTCTTATTAAATAAATTATTCCTATTTAAAGCTAAATACTTACCTGTAAAATAAACCCTAATATAGCTACAATATAACGAATAATTACATTGTAGCTATTTTAGGATTAATATTTATTTTACAGGCAACTTTGTAATTATTTTAACCAGGTACAATAGCTATTAAATAGTTAATAACTATTTAATAGCTACCTAGTTAAAATAATTACAAATTTACCTGTAAAATAAATCCTAACCTAAGTTACAATTAAACCTAACACTACACTATCAATAAATTAATTAAATAAAATACCTATAATTATCTACAATTAAACCTACCACTACACTATCAATAAATAAATTAAATACAATACCTACAAATAACTACAATGAAATAAACTATCTAAAGTACAAAAAATAAAAAAGAACTAAGTTACAAAAAATGAAAAAATATTTACAAACATAAGAAAAATATTACAACAATTTTAAACTATTTACACCTACTCTAAGCCCCCTAATAAAATAACAAAGACCCCCAAAATAACAAAATGCCCTACCCTATTCTAAATTACTACATTTCAAAGCTCTTTTACCTTACCAGCCCTGAACAGGGCCCTTTGCGGGGCATGCCCCAAGAAATTCCGCTCTTTTGCCTGTAAAAAAAACCATACAATACCCCCCCCCAACATTACAACCCACCACCCACATACCCCTAATCTAACCCAAACCCCCCTTAAATAAACCTAACACTAAGCCCCTGAAGATCTTCCTACCTTGTCTTCACCCTACCAGGTTCACCGATCCGTCCTGAAGAGCTCCTCCGATGTCCTGATCCAAGCCCAAGCGGGGGGCTGAAGAGGTCCATGATCCGGCTGAAGTCTTCATCCAAGCGGGAGCTGAAGAGGTCCATGATCCGGATGAAGTCTTCATCCAAGCGGGAGCTGAAGAGGTCCATGATCCGGATGAAGTCTTCTATCAACGGCATCTTCAATCTTCTTTCTTCCGGATCCATCTTGCAGACCTCCGACGCGGAACATCCTCTTCTCCCGACGCCTACTAGCCGAATGACGGTTCCTTTAAGGGACGTCATCCAAGATGGCGTCCCTCGAATTCCGATTGGCTGATAGGATTCTATCAGCCAATCAGAATTAAGGTAGGAATATTCTGATTGGCTGATGGAATCAGCCAATCAGAATCAAGATCAATCCGATTGGCTGATCCAATCAGCCAATCAGATTGAGCTCGCATTCTATTGGCTGATCGGAACAGCCAATAGAATGCAAGCTCTATCTGATTGGCTGATCGAATCAGCCAATCGGATTGAACTTGATTCTGATTGGCTGATTCCATCAGCCAATCAGAATATTCCTACCTTAATTCCGATTGGCTGATAGAATCCTATCAGCCAATCGGAATTCGAGGGACGCCATCTTGGATGACGTCCCTTAAAGGAACCGTCATTCGGCTAGTAGGCGTCGGGAGAAGAGGATGTTCCGCGTCGGAGGTCTGCAAGATGGATCCGGAAGAAAGAAGATTGAAGATGCCGTTGATAGAAGACTTCATCCGGATCATGGACCTCTTCAGCTCCCGCTTGGATGAAGACTTCATCCGGATCATGGACCTCTTCAGCTCCCGCTTGGATGAAGACTTCAGCCGGATCATGGACCTCTTCAGCCCCCCGCTTGGGCTTGGATCAGGATATCGGAGGAGCTCTTCAAGACGGATCAGTGAACCTGGTAGGGTGAAGACAAGGTAGGAAGATCTTCAGGGGCTTAGTGTTAGGTTTATTTAAGGGGGGTTTGGGTTAGATTAGGGGTATGTGGGTGGTGGGTTGTAATGTTGGAGGGGGGGTATTGTATGTTTTTTTTACAGGCAAAAGAGCTGAATTTCTTGGGGCATGCCCCGCAAAGGGCCCTGTTCAGGGCTGGTAAGGTAAAAGAGCTTTGAAATGTAGTAATTTAGAATAGGGTAGGGCATTTTGTTATTTTGGGGGTCTTTGTTATTTTATTAGGGGGCTTAGAGTAGGTGTAATTAGTTTAAAATTGTTGTAATCTTATGTTTGTAAATATTTTTTTATTTTTTGTAACTTAGTTCTTTTTTATTTTTTGTACTTTAGATAGTTTATTTCATTGTAGTTATTTGTAGGTATTGTATTTAATTTATTTATTGATAGTGTAGTGGTAGGTTTAATTGTAGATAATTATAGGTATTTTATTTAATTAATTTATTGATAGTGTAGTGTTAGGTTTAATTGTAACTTAGGCTAGGATTTATTTTACAGGTAATTTTGTTATTATTTTAACTAGGTAACTATTAAATAGTTCTTAACTATTTAATAGCTATTGTACCGGGTTAAAATAATTACAAAGTTGCCTGTAAAATAAATATTAATCCTAAAATAGCTACAATGTAATTATAATTTATATTGTAGCTATATTAGGATTTATTTTACAGGTAAGTATTTAGCTTTAAATAGGAATAATTTATTTAATAAGAGTTAATTAATTTCGTTAGATTAAAATTATATTTAACTTAGGGGGGTGTTAGTGTTAGGGTTAGACTTAGCTTTAGGGGTTAATACATTTATTATAGTAGCGGTGAGCTCCGGTCGGCAGATTAGGGGTTAATGTTTGAAGTTAGGTGTCGGCGATGTTAGGGAGGGCAGATTAGGGGTTAATACTATTTATTATAGGGTTAGTGATGCGGATTAGGGGTTAATAACTTTATTATAGTAGCGCTCAGGTCCGCTCGGCAGATTAGGGGTTAATAAGTGTAGGCAGGTGGAGGCGACGTTGAGGGGGGCAGATTAGGGGTTAATAAATATAATATAGGGGTCGGCGGTGTTAGGGGCAGCAGATTAGGGGTACATAAGGATAATGTAAGTAGCGGCGGTTTACGGAGCGGCAGATTAGGGGTTAAAAATAATATGCAGGGGTCAGCGATAGCTTAGGGGTTAATAAGTGTAAGGCTAGGGGTGTTTAGACTCGGGGTACATGTTAGGGTGTTAGGTGCAGACGTAGGAAGTGTTTCCCCATAGCAAACAATGGGGCTGCGTTAGGAGCTGAACGCGGCTTTTTTGCAGGTGTTAGGGTTTTTTTCAGCTCAAACAGCCCCATTGTTTCCTATGGGGGAATCGTGCACGAGCACGTTTTTGAGGCTGGCCGCTTGCGTAAGCAACTCTGGTATCGAGAGTTGAAGCTGCGTTAAAAATGCTCTACGCTCCTTTTTTGGAGCCTAACGCAGCCTTTTTGTGGACTCTCAATACCAGAGTTATTTTTATGGTGCGGCCAGAAAAAAGCCGGCGTTAGCTACGCGGGTCGTTACCGACAAAACTCTAAATCTAGGCCATAATTTGCTGTTTATCTCTTGACTTGCAATATTTGTAATTGCCAATACGAGGATAAAACCTCACGTGACGTTAGGACTAGGTTTGGTGAGTATGTCAGAGACGTAAAGAACTATTGTAAGGATTCTGCTGTAGCGCACCTTTCAATTCTTACCACTTCTTACATATTGCAGATATGTCTGTGCAAATTATAGACATAGCCATTATTCCGCATTATTGACAATAGACAAAAAATATTGGATAAGAAAGAGTTGTTTTGGATCCTGAAACTTCATTCTCGTCAACCAATGGCATGAACAAGGAGTGTGACATTAACTATTTTATAGATGACTAGGTTTTTTTTCTTTAAGTGAAAAAGTTTGTCTATCACACCTTGCTCATTTCCATTTAAAATAAAACTTCTTACGTTGTTTATACGTGAACAAATAATTTTGCTTTATTATTTAGTGACTTATAGATAAGTAGTTAAGTTGTAACATTAGACCTGGAATGTGGATGTATTTACATATGTTCATGATATAATGTAACTGAATTCCATAGAAGGTTTTTTTCATACAATTAGTTAGGACACATTCTTAATAATTGATCCTGATGTTTGTTTTTATATTTCTAATGTTGTTTTAATTGATCTATTCAGTTCAGTGAGGAAGGGGTTAATGATTTGCCCCATATATGGGTGTCCCTTCCTTTTCACTGCAGCCTATGATTAAGCGCCACTAGAGGGTGTGAAACATGTCAGGCCGTCACCTGTATCCTCCCTTGTACTGTGTCTTGCCTGTATGAAGTGTATTTAAACTTTTTTATTAAAGTATATATATATGTATATATATATAGTAGTGCCTGCATTTTTTCTTGTCTAAGGTCAGTCCAGCCCCAAAATACCAGGCATTTCTCCTTTGAACAAGAAACATGGCAACCCCAGATGATTGTTTCAGCCTCCTATGGGCCTCGTCAGTGAGGTGCAGCCTAGGCCCGGACTGGCCGTCGGGCATACCGGGCATTTGCCCGTTAGGCCGCATGGTAGTTTAGCCCCGCCCACTGCGATGTCACGCCACATCACATAGAAAAAATAATTGACAACTTTTTTTTTTTTAATATAATATTTAATAAATAAATCTTGAAATGTATGTTACAGTAAGTCATATAAGTCTCTCTCTGGGTTGGCTGTGCCTGTGAAATTGCTCATACTCAGTAACTCAGATGAGATCAGCCCAGCCCGCAATCAGGAGGATTCTTTCAGGGCCGCCAGCACGGCTGCCGCACCATCTAAACATTCCGAATCCAGATTCCTGGGCCTCCCCCCCAGTCTGATTGGCCACACTCACTGTACGCACATGCGTACTGCTTCCGGCCCCCTGTGAGTGACGTTGGAGTCTGACGTCCCTCACAGGGGCCAGCCCGGAAGCAGTGCGCATGTACGGCCAGTGCGGCCAATCAGAATGGGGGGAGGCCCATGAAATCTGGATGTTTGATGGCGCGCAGACTGGTGGTAGACACATGCCCTGCACGCGGCCACACACTCATGCCGCGTGCCGGGTCCACGTGACCGTGTCAGGTTGGAGGCGGAGGACAGGGCCAGGGAGCTCAGGCAGCTGCTGGAGCAGGTGGTGACGAGGGCAGGCTGGCCGGCCGAAAATAATGTTGCCCTGGGCCGGGTCCTAAAACTTACCGTAACCTAACCCAAGACAAGACCTGACCTCCCTCCATCATCATGGTCTCTGTCATATTCCATTTGGCCGGTGGGGGAGAGCACTGTGCAGTGCCAGTGAATAGCATCATGATTGGACTGAGGAGGCTGCGACTCAGCAGGTGGCCGGCACTGGCAGCACGGCAGGTAGGTGACTGACCGAGGTCTGGTCTGGTGAATGCAATGGTGATGGATGGTCTGGTCTCAGAGGACCTTAAATATATATATATATAGTATTACACAGCTACAGCGACAGCTTAGTAAAGTGTGGGTGGGTAAGTGATCTCTCAATCATCTCAGTCAGCCTCAGACCTCAGCAGTACTACTAACTAGGCCTGGCCTGGGCCTGGCTGGGCCGGCAGTGTCTAAGTATCTGTGTCTGTGTCACATCTGACCTGAGACTGTGTAACACTGAGTCTGTCTGCAGTGCACTCTGTGGTCATATGGGGAAGGGGAATGCAGCATGTAGGGATTACACGTGCCAACACAGCAGCCACGTGACATGGAGGAGTGAGAGTCCATCATGGGCCATGATGGACTCCTCCATGTCACCTGGCTGCACCACACAGCACACAATATCTATTTTGGTCTGGGTTGCTAGTCCTGGGTCAGGTGGTGGGTGGGGTCCCTCTGCATCATGTCTGACCCCTCTGTGTGCCCCTCTGCATCATGTCTGACCCCTCTGTGTGCCCCTCTGCATCATGTCTGACCCCTCTGTGTGAACCTTCTGCATCATGTGTGCCCCTCTGCATCATGTCTGACCCCTCTTTGTGCCCCTCTGCATCATGTCTGGCTCTCTTCATCATGTCTAACCCCTCTGTGTGCCCCTGTGCATCATGTCTGACCCTTCTGTGTGCCCCTCTGCATAACGTCTGAACCTCTGCATCATGTCAGACCCCTCTGTGTGCCCCTCTGCATAATGTCTGACCCTCTGCATCATGTCTGACCCCTCTGTGTGCCCCTCTGCATCATGCCTGACCCCTCTGTCACAAATGGGTCAGACATGATGCAGAGGGCACACAGAGGGGTCAGACATGATGCAGAGGGG